>NC_067163.1:2189740-2442240 GCF_903995435.1 Acomys russatus
GCCCACCTCCCTAAAAGCCACGCCCACCTCCCTTAAAGCCACGCCCACCTCCCTAACATCAGTTAGGAGTTTGGGGCATTCATTACTCTCTCCCCCATTCACAGTAAGATGTTGACTGAAATGATATTGTGCAGGTTTTCTGCAAGTATCCACAGCTGCCACGAGTTTCTACCAGAGCAGGGGTCCTGTCAAATCCATAAAAGACTGTTTTGTTCCGATCCTCCCAGGCCATTGGGTCTTAGGGTAATTGTTCCCCCCTTTCACAATGATTCCTGAGCCCTGGAAATTGGGTGTGATGTAAATATCCCATTTATGGAACACTCCCCAGTCATTTATTTATTCTTTGCCCACTGTGAAATTGTGAGTCTTTGAATTTACCACCCACCTCGCAAAGAAACGTCTCTGATAGGTTTGAGAGCAGCAATAATTAATGGGTAGACAGACATGATCTTTGATACTACGTCCACTTACCAAAATAATAGTGTTAGGTTTACCCTTGGGAAATTTAACTTACCAACGTTTTGTACTACTAGTTGTGTGTTTTCTTCCTGTAGAGAAGTCCTTTCATCAATCAGAAAGTTGCTGGTTACCTCCATAGTTAAGCCATGATTGGATTCGTTGCACCCACTGTTGTATCAATCATTGTTGCTAATCAGAGGGCTCAAAGTTGGATAAGAATGCTGAAGATTTCCCCCCATTTCTATCAGTCTGCACAGCACCTCCCAGCACTGTGAGGATGAACCACCATGAAACAAGCTTCCTAGTCAGTATCAACTTGATTTTTGATTTATGTGTGTTCTAGGACCAATATAGGTGGTATCTTTAGCCCCAGGGTTTTTCCATTAAGGTTTTTTTTTCAGTTGGGAGCAATAATAACACCCTGTATTTTTTCAAGGGTTATAGACGTCTTTGGCCAACAACTGGAGAGGGGAGTAACCCACAGTTTTTATTTCACAAAATATGGCTTCTAAGAGGAGCATAATTTGCTTTGGAGGGTAACTCCAATAATCCAAATGAATTCAAATAATCCAAATATATATACATTTATATAATGTGTGTATATTATATGTAATATATAATAGATAGATGAGTGGCAGACAGCAGACAGACAGATAGATAGTTTAGTAGCCTATAAAATAGTGGGGTTTTATAATGAATTTTTATGTGCTGACTTTGGTAAAACTTACTGAAAGGTAATCCCCAGAATTTTTTTTGCCATAAATTTCTAGTAAGGGTAGATTCTCCCAGCAAGATCAAGTGGCAGTCTTGTAGCATACACACTCCAGTCATATTATCCTGTTGTGCCTCACTTGGCCAGCAAGAAAGACGCAACCACCAGTTCTTCTCCAAGCAGTTTATTCAAGTTCTTCATGCAAGCAACTCCCCCGAACCACACCCGACACACACTAATAAAGCATACTATCATCCAATCAATTCACACTACGTCTCGTATCCTCATAGGTCCACGAAGGCGGAACTACCGCAGGCAGTGGGCTATATCCAAATAAGGACCTGTTTGTTTTCAACAGAGGCAGCTCTGGTGACGGGCCAGGCACCATCTTAGGGTGCGGTCCTTGGGGACTCTTCACATTATCCAAAGTCTAGTTTAGGTTCTTTTACAAATAATATGGACACCGAATTGTTTAAAATTAGCTAATTTTTGATTGATCAGATGGATCCCACTTAATAGTGAAAACATCCTTTCAAATCAGAGACTAAGCACCCCATAGCCATAAGAAGACGCATGCCTGCTGAGCTTGAAAAACTCCCTGTTACTTTCCAGACTTTCATCTTGAAACTGTAACGTCCAGCTTGTGCTGTCTGCAATATCTACCTGATCATTGGGTCGCCTTCATCTGTTGGCTTCCTGGTCTAACTTCTCTAGTTAAAAAAATAATAATATGTCACAACATTTTCACAGATCACTTGGAAATTACATTAATACTCTCCTATTTAAAGTTATACCAGCTACACTTAATTTATCATCTATCTAAAATACACTAATGTCATTCTGAAAATGGAATGGTTTAAGAACTATATTTTCTCTTGTTTATAGCATTCACTTCAATTAGGTACTCAAGTGGAAGATATTTTTACTTTATGTTTGTTTGTTTATTTTTACTTCCCCAATGAAAATTACTATTGATTTCACAATCGGTTTAGTTTAGGGCCATCCATCTGTTTAGCCAAGCATTTGTGCATGCATTTCTTTCATCTCAGTCTTTACCTGTGTGTAAGCTTTCTTGCCACAAAAAGATTATAATATGGAATTGCTATTGATACCTGATCACACTAAACTTATTGTTCTTCTATGGCATGACTTACAATTTTATTCTAGTAACTGAAAACAAATTACGACTTTGTGTAGAGTCATAGGCTCATACTTACAGCATTCTGGTGAATGAGGGCACCGGTACATTCTGTTTTAACTTATACGACTTATCGTTAGAATTTAGTGGTTAGAATATTTATCATTTTCAGGTAAATTTTCCTATACTTTTGCAGTTTTCTGGTTACACTTTTCCACATTGAAAAAGATAAGAAAGTGATTCAATATATATCATAACAATTCACTCTTCCCTCCATCTCAATTTCTTTCTAGGTTGAATTATATACATAATTATACAATTTCATTTGACCCTGTCTAATTCGCTGACTCTGTCTTCTTCCACTGGGAAGCACTACTGCTTTCATGTGTGTATGTTTTGAATTTCAGTTAATGAAATATTTTTTTCCAAAATTTTTTTATTTTATTAATTTATTCATATTACATCTCAATTGTTATCCCATCCCTTATGTTCTCCCATTCCTCCCTCCCTCCAACTTTCCTCTTACTCCCCTCCTTTATGACTGTGACTGAAGAGGACCTCTTCCCCCTGTATATGCTCATAGGGTATCAAGTCTCTTCTGGATAGGCTGCTATCCTTCCTCTGAGTGCAACCAGGCCTACCCATCCAGGGGACATGGTCAAATATGGGTCACTAGAGTTCATGTGAAAGTCAGACCCCACTCTCCACTCAACTGTGAAGAATGTCCTGTCCCATGAACGTCTTCACTTACCAGGAAAGTGGGACAGAGGGGAGAATATCCTATTGGGACTCTAGGTGAGAGAAGCATGGGAGAATCGGGAAATAGAAGGATCCAGAGGGTCCTAGAAACCTACAAGAAGAACATTATGACAGGCAGATCTGGGACCAGGGGTCCCACTCAAACTATGGCACCAGCCAAGGACAATACATGCAGTAAACTTCGAACCCCTACCCAGTTACTGAAATCTTAATAACAGAATTTCTCTCTCTGAGTTCCAAAAATGTCATGCTGCGAGTAGCTTCTCATTTATCTGCATATGTCTCCTCTTCCATAAAACACAGTAGATTGTTTCTAGCTGTGTTTACTCTACTGTTCATTAAGTTGTTGGTTTATTTTATTTTTTTTTTATTCCTGCTTATAGAAGAATCATACAGGAATACTTGACCTGTGTCTCTCGTTAGGTTGTGACACAGGCTGCATCTCGTGCTTGAAAACTAAAGCCTGTAGTAAAGGTGCATTTTGTCATGGAGTGACTAATGCTGCCCCTGTTATATATGGGCGAGGCGTATTATCAAACTAGATCTTTAACAGAAGGCCAGGGATTGAGGGAAGAATCTTGAATTTCATAAGGCAATATGCATTTGGGCTACAGATCCATACTTTTCTTCTGGTTCAACTTACCCGAAGTGGAGCTTCCTACATTTTCAGCTTAACTTAGATAAAGCGTTCTATTATGTTACTCAATTCTGAGGGCTTTAGGCAATAACTTTTATCCTTCAGCCTGATAAATCACTCAGTATAAAAATTCATTTTTTTCCTGAGCTAGAAACTTACCTGCAGACAATTTCTATGTTCAATTTTCCTTCAATTCCAGTCTCATAATTTCTTCATGCCATTCTACCTTAAACTATTTAAAATGAAATATCCTTCATATTTCATGGCATGAATACTTCTGAATATATAAATAAATAAAAATAGGATTACAGGGTGAGAAAAGACAGAGGCATTTTGTACTGGTAACACAGGGCTCCATGTAAATTAGTCTACCACAGCCAGTTATATATGTTAAAGATAGATATGAGAGAATGCAGAATATGAAGAACAGTTAATTTCAGAGACCAATGGGCACAAATAGACGTTCTAGTCTTTTGAAATCTTTTAGTAATATATATCTTCCATGTCCTAGTCACAACACTTTCACATATCCGTTTTATATAGAAACCACCACTTATTCATGGAAGACACATTTGAAGAAACACAATGGACGCTAAGGAAAGAGGACTATTAAGCCTGTTGTGATGCTTTTCAGTGCATACTTCTGAGGTTTAATTTCTGAGTTGCAGACAGAAGCGCATTAAGACATCAGATAATTTAAATAGACCAACTAAGGCATTAAATTTTAACAAGCTGGCCAGAAGTTTCAGGAAGATGGAGTGGTGAAAATGAACTTCACAAAATATTTAGAAATGCAAATTAAAATTTTCTTTGGCAAATAATTGGATAATAAAGACGATGACAGTTACAATACTTGTGTTCCTGAATGATTCTGTCTATCCTCCTGTAAGACGCCTTGCGCTTGCCCCTAGCTTTCACTGCCGTCGCACGAGTCTGAGCACCTGAAACTCTTTCACATTGGTAGCCTGGTGTGAGAAGGTGAGCTCAGGGTTCACAGTGAAAGAGCAGTTCAAGCTCTGAAGGTTAAAATCAGACACTGCAGTAAGATAACACGTCACACAAATTTCTGTTTCACAACCTAGGCTTCAAGATAGGACATGCCCAAGTAGCCACAAAGGAAACAACACATGCAGCTGAATTGACATTTCACCCTTTTTTGTGTGTGTGTGTGAGTTGAATTTCCTTTATTATTAACTTACATACTTATGATAAAGAAATTGAAAACTAAAACTTCTTTAGACCTGGAAGTGGCCACGATCAGGTCCCAGCCCTCTGAGAGCCTGAAACACAGCCTGGATCTGCTCCATTCTATTCACACTTTAGAGCATTATCTGAAGACACTGATCTTTTCATAATTTTGGCAACCCCTTTTCCGTTATGAGCGTTCAGGAATGTGCCTTAGAATCACATTTTTTCACCACAAAGTTCACATATGCCGTGTTCCAGACTGAACTCCCGGCGTTTGCCAGCGTGCCTAGCAGGCATTAGCCATGTGTGCTACTTAATATGGCTTTTCAGAACACTACCTCCCCCACTAGTTTTGTTTCCCGTGTTTACACTGGCAACTCCAATGTTGCTTTATGCCATTTTTTGCATCTAATTGCCTAGAATTTTATATTAAGCACAAAATAATTTCCCTGGAAATATGCATTCAGAAATATATGGAGGGTGAGATCATGCAGTAAAAATTTGCAAAGGGTAAAGGCAACTTCAGCACTTAATGTTTAGCTTTGTTGGATTATATTTTCCACTAAAATGATGGCCCCCTTATGAATAATTGCGATTCCAGTTAAAATATGTTTTACTAAAATGGACTTCTGCGTATGTTAGCCCAATCATTTTGAAGAATCAAATGTCTGTTCCTGATTAAAATTATTTTGGAAATAATACTGAAATTTTATGTAATAAAATTAGAAAGCTAAAAATATATGAAGTTTTTTTTAAAAGCTGTCTGCTAATTTATTTGTTTAAAAACATCAAAAATTTTATATTAAGGGGTGTCTTTTGGTTCTCAATTAAAATAACTTTCATGAAATGTCACCTTAATTTGGGGTGAGCTGATGTATCAGTAACTAAACGATCATCGAGTGGCATGAAAAGCCAAAGGTGACCCAAAATTTGAGAGATATCGAATTAGTCTTGCGTTAGTGTATAGGTACGCTCATGACACTTATGTCAAGAATAAGCCAACGCCAATTAAATCAACACCATGCTTGCACACTGAACATGAAGTACATACAAAACTCTATGAAACCCAATTAAGGACAACTCTTACACTTTTACACTATGAGATTTAGTTTCCCTAAAGGTTATGGAAGAAAACGCTGGGAGCTTTATTGTTTGTTTTATTGTATGCGTGTGACAAAGGCTCAGAAACCAGGACGAGGACAATGTGAATCACTGCAGCGGTGCATGACATCACCAATGTCGACACTCTGCTCTCTACAGCTCTCTAATATGGATGATACTTACCCAGTATTCATTTCGTAGCAGGCTATGAAACAAATGGGTTTAATTTGCTAACCGCAGTGACCAGGATTCATATATTAAAGTGACGATAAAAATAAGAACGGCACCTCACGTACACTGCCCATATTCCAGCAGGTCGCCCTGCACCCATGTGCACACAGGAAGAACCAGGCGGACCCAGGAGTAAGTAAGTACAGAAAGGGGGGCGGGCAGTGAAGGGTGGATTTCATCTAAACACATTGTGTGCACTACAAAGTTCTCAAAAAATAACTTTTAAAAATATAAGCCAAATATTCTGTGTGTACTCAAAAGTAAAGGCAATATCTACTACTTAGCATTCTTTCAAATAAGCAAACAGCACACATATTCACACACACACACACACACACACACACACACACGCAAATGTGCATTTGTATCG
This sequence comes from Acomys russatus, assembly GCF_903995435.1. Lineage (NCBI taxonomy): Eukaryota > Metazoa > Chordata > Mammalia > Rodentia > Muridae > Acomys > Acomys russatus. The sequence goes on from NC_067163.1 coordinate 2,196,336, forward strand.
TTGAGCCGTGTCCGTTGGCTCATTAAGCACCCAGGCACGCACACTATCTCAGTGGCCCTTGCCTACTTCCGGCTCATTGCATGTTTTTGCTGATGAGAAACTTAACTTGTCTTTTCTCATATGGTTCACTGTTAACCAACTCTATGTTTTATGATTCCCTTTGTGTTATTCCACAGAAATAAAAATTATGTCACTCTTTTGAGAATATATCATGCCTATAAATTTTCAACAAGCAACCTGAAGCTCAGTTACTTCTGATCATATGAGGGAAAATTTAAGTGGTCCTTATTCAAGCACATAAAAATGAGAAAATAGAATAAACTACATTATTCCTACTGGATCAATAAAGACTGCATTTGGAATTTAAATATATATTCCCACTTCAATCAACCTTACTATGAAAAAGTCAACCATTTTGAAGGAAAGTTTGCCAGTGGTTTTTTTTTAAGGTTCGATTATCCCATATGAAGCATGGAAAACTAAATAGGGTAAAAAGGAATCTAGATTTGCTCACTGACACCTTTTTTAAATATAATGGGGAAAAAAGAGGCAACCTGTATCCCAACCTGAAACAGGAGCCCAGAGCTACAGAAAACTCTATTCAAGCCTATACTAGATTCTTGTCACCTCTCACTCAGCTGTGTGGCCACTAAATGTCCAAGAAACAGTTCTATGGCGATCTATCTGCAGACTGAAGGAACAGACTTTTGGCAAAGAATAGAGACAAGAATGGAAAAGCCATTTTCTTGCCTTGCATACATCTTTATTCATGCCAAATATACCCCTTCTTCTGGTAAGAGAGGTTTAAGTCTGAACTTGTGGAAGGTAACATTAGGGGGTTAGCTGTGGGGACTCACATCTGGGTGGAGACCTGTGTGTGAGGACCCGCTATCCAAATCCTTTCTTCACATTTTAAATAGAAAAGCTTCCTCTTCATAGCAGTTGTTTTTTGTTTTTTGTTTTTGTTTTTGTTTTTGTTTTTTGTTAGGGTTCATGTGAACCTGTGACTGGAAGAAACTACACCCTTAACACTGAGATGCTCAGTTTGCCATATTGACATTTTCTTCTCACAAAGTAGGTCTTCTCTCACCACCTAAAATCAGAGAAAACAGGCCACCACTTGTGTAGTTTTCTGTTTCCTATGGGCTTAGTTTCTAAAGGGTGCCAAATGAGTGAATATTCGTGGTCTATTTGCATCAAATGTATCAACAGTAAGTGCTCATTTTATTATGGTTTGATGTAGTGCTACACAAAGATCTACTTTTCTTGCAAACTTGTTTAAAAACCATCTGTTCTCCATGCAAAAATCACAAATGGTTAAGAAAGCATATAAAAAATAGAAAGTAAAAAATCCTCTTTATAAACAAAATACCCAGAGGCTTAGAATTTAAATAAAGGAAGTAGGAAAAGCAAACAAACAGAGACCAAAGAAGAACCAGCTTTATAAACTTCCCCATTGCAGGACCTGGGTAAAGACTTCATATACTTTCATGTTAGAAAATTTGGCTGCAGATTAAATGCAGGGTGAATATTTGGAGTGGAGGAAAGTTGTGCTTCATCTGAACTCATTCTTTTCTCTCTAGCTATGACTCTGTATTGTTTAAAGATGATGTTGTACAGGATGGATTGGCTGTGGAAACACAGAACAGGCCTGGTCTGAGAATTTATTTGCTGCAACCCTGCATTCTTGTAATGTTTCTCCTGGTGCCTTTCAGAATCAAGTGGAAACAAACACAGCAAAGTGACTCACTTTATGATAAATGGACATACTCTAAAAACATGAGCCTGTAATGCCAGCCAGGTTTACTGATGCAGAGTCCTCAAAAAAATAAAAAGAGAAAATAGAAAAGGATCTCTTCCAATGCCAATCTAACCATAGCTACAGACATTTGATAGAAAAAAGGAAGATACTCCCATGTTTTCCGATAGGAAGGAGGCAAAGTTTGGAAGAAAAGTGGACTCTAACTCTTAAAAGTTATGAATCTGTGGTCACACTGGTAATTCAAGTGCAGGCTTTCCACTTATTCCAAGTAAATAAAAAATTCTGGCCCTTGGGTAGAGGTTTACATGTATGGAGGTTTGAATGTGAAATATCCCCGTGCATGTGATTATGTATTTGAGCATTTGGTTGCCAATTGGAGCTGTGTTTGGAGACATCATGGAACCTTTATGAGGTATAGACTTGCTGAAGGATGCACATCACCGGGTGAAGGTTGTAGGGTTTGTTTATGGCCTTGCTCCAGTGCCTGCTTTCTCTCTGCTTCCTGTGTGCAGATGAAGTGCAAGCAGCTATCATCCTATTCCAGCTAAACATGCCTTCCTATCCATTATGGACTCTAAATTGGAATAGGCCCTTTTCTTCACTAACTTACTTTTTGTAAGGGTACTTTAACACAGGAAGGAGAAAGCAAGTTTTACAAAATGAATTTTGTGAAATGAAAAAGTCATTGGTAACTCCATCAGTGGAGCTCACTAGGATTTTAGAGGCCAGATCACAGGAGAGTGAAAAGACTCATTTCTAATATTGTTTAGTTGCATGCAAATCCAAGAGAAAAAAATCATGTATATTAATTTTAGTTTTGACTGAAAGAGTGGAGTCAATTGAAGACAAAGAGAAGTTCAGTGCAACTCAGCAGAGCGCTATCACAGTGCAAGAGGTTAGCTGCTGGGAGACTTCCATAGAGACTTTCAATCACCAGATGAGAAATGAGATGTCTTAGAAGGCTTCGGTTATGATTATGAGTTTCTGACAAAAGTGTTAATTTAGAGTGTGGCAGTTTTCCCCTTCTGTGTAGAGTCAGGGTTACTTGTCATTTAAATAGTTGGCTACAGGTTTTCAGGAGCCAGTGGGACTTCTTCCCTGCCTCCCAAATATCATCTGTTTAGATAGACACATCAAAGAAACAAGGTGGTATGGACATTGGGGGATAGAAAACTGTTATTAGTATATAGTATATGAAAAAATATCTATTTTCATAAAAAAGACTAAATGTACAATGAGCAATGGAAGTATGTATCCAATTAACTGCCAAAGGTCAATGGAGGCTCTGCAGACCCTGATGCCTTGTAACCATTGCTCCCTCAGGAAGGAAGAGTCTTACAGTGCTCTATGAAAGATAGGGCTTTTGTCAGGAGACATAATTTCATGAGCTTCTGGTGGTTTGTTTGTTTGTTTGTTTGTTGTTACTTTGTTTATTTTGCTATACATTGCTAGAAAAAGGTGATGAGAAATAGTGCTAAACATCAGTCCAGGTGTTTCTGAGAACGTATTTTAGGAAGAGATTAAGTGGGCAGAATGCCCTCTGTAATGTGGCTGTATAGAGCTTGTGTGATTATTTGAAAGTCCTATGAGGGGAAGACTATAGTTTCCTGAGAGATAGACATGTCTCCCTATAGACACCTTCAGTCCCAAAACACAGCCTCAGTGCTCCCTTGCTTTTTAGCCCGGTATCATTTGGACTTAGCAACCTTCACAATCTCATGACCTGGTATCTTAAATTAAATCTTTCTAATATATAGACATGCCACCTGGTTCCTTTTTCTCTGTAGACCACTAACTAAGCATCCTGTGTGTTAGACTATCACACAAGAAGGTTTTGCTTTAACGATCGTTTAATACATCTATTAGTCATTACCAGCCTCTATCAAAAGACCAGAAAACTAGTGTTCAGAGAACCTGAGAAACTTCACCAAGTCACTGGTCTAATAGCAGAGCATAAATAAGTCCTCTGTCACTCCAGGGCCTGTGTGTTCCTTACCCAATACATCCTTCATTTACCTGTTGTTGAGGGATGGTCTGATCTCATGATTTCCTTGATACCAAATTATGCAGAACAAACAAACACAACTTCCTCTGTAAAATCAATAACGTGTCTGGCAGAGCCAGCAACAGCCTGGGGGAGATGCTGCTTCAGATTCTGAAATCACAACGTACCCACCATGTAGGACTATAGTTGCCAGGCTGTTGGGTGTCTGGTCTGGAATGTTCTGTAGATATTTTGTTCCCCTCCTGTAATATTGTTTGATTATTTTACCTTGACCATGTCTTATTGCATAACAGATTGTTCTAATGCAATCTCATTTTCCTTCAAAGAATGATATAAGATGTTGCACTTCTTAAGTTTGTTTGCCACTGTGAAAGACCTATAGATCCCAAACGTATCTATTTCCTTATCTTCTGATTGCATAGTCTTCCCTCTCAGTGACTTTCTTCTTCTACCTCAGTCATGGTGTCAAATGAAATTCTGTTAAGCTTAATTAAGAGATCATTATTACCCACAGAATGATAGTTTTATAAGTTTAAACTCATCCAGCTCTCATGAGCGCTTCTAATATTACAACTCCATGTCAGCTCTATAAACAAGGATGTATTCTAATATGCAAGAGTGACAAGATCACCTGCAACCAGAGGAATTTCATGTGGTTGTTTAGGACAAGTATGCATGTTTGTGTATTGTATGGGAAGAGGGGTGTGTGCGTTGCCTTCTGTTAAGTGAATAGGAAAAGAACTATTTCAGAGCTCACACAGTGTGTTGGCAAAAGTAGGCTCACAGAACAATTAGAACAAGTGGGTGATTGACTCATTTTTTCAAGCATTCTTCTTGCATTAAACACACGATTGGAAGAAGAATCACAGTCAAGTTTCTTTCTACTTTGTTTCAACAAATGTTACTTTGAAATGAAACAAAGAAAAATTGTATTCATATAAGTTGAAATGATTGCAATGTTTCCACATAGTAAATCTTTGATTTGTATCAACACATGACAGGTGTTTCCAACAACTGATATACCTAACATTTTTATATGTTTAAAAATGTAAGCTCTTGGAGCATTCATAATACCATAATATGAAGCTTACACATTAAGGAAATGGAGGATGATTCAGGTCTTCTTAGCAGACGAGGAATAAGGACAAATAAACTGTATGAAACTCTCAATAAATAAATTAATTAATGAAATCTAGATTAAACGTCATACATTTGAGGAAAAAAGCTAATAAATAGTAATAAGAAGTAGAGGACATACTGCCATTTGACAACTCCTAATGACAGCTGATTTTTATAGACTAATTAGAAAATGTTTTCGTATAGAGATTTTAGAAAATAATGTACTCAGAGTGCCACAGTCAGCAAGTCTCCAAATATATAAAGACACACATAAATATGCATTCATGTATGTATAGTATATTACATTAAACTGCATATTGTTACAATGAGTGCACTTGCCAGTTAACTATAACCAAGCCATTAAAAGTAACATCATTATCACCATGTGGTGCCTACTGCACTGCCCTAAATCACACACAAGGTCACATAAGTGCCATCTTTTTTTTTTTTAATTTTTTATTATTAATTTATTCTTGTTACATCTCAATGGTTATCCCATCCCTTGTGTCCTCCCATTCTTCCCTCCCTCCCCTTTTCCCATTATTCCCCTCCCCTATGACTGTTCCTGAGGGGGATTACCTCCCCCTGTATATGCTCATAGGGTATCAAGTCTCTTCTCGGTAACCTGCTGTCCTTCCTCTGAGTGCCACCAGGGCTAACCTCCTGCCATCCACACTAGTGAAGTATCATGAGAAAACAAGTGAATCTATCATCAGACTCCCTCCATCCAACTCTGGAAGCTACCCAACAAAAACAAAGGCACCAAGATGTCTAAAGGACAGCATAAAAGCATACACAAAAAACCCCCAAAACAACGTAGTGTCTCCAGTTTCCAGCTATCCCAAAGAAAACAACCCAGAGAACTCAAATACAACAGAAATACAAGAAAATGACCTCAGATCCTTAGTAATGAGGATATTAATGGAGGAAACAAATAAAATTCGTAATCAAATGCAGGAGGACGCAGCCAAACAGATGAGAGACATAAAAGAAGCACATAGAGGGGAACTGGAAAAATTTCAGGAAAATGCAAACAACCAGATGAAACAAATCAAAAAATCAGTTCAAGATCTGAAGACGAAAATGGATTCAATGATAAACACACAAACAGAAGAAAAACGAGAACGTGAGACCTCAGAGAAGAAGGCGAGTAACACAGAGGTGAGCTTTTCTAACAGAATCCAAGAGATGGAAGAACGAATTGCAGGTCTAGAAGATACAATCACAGATCTTGAAGCAACCATTAAGGAAAATGCGAAATCTGTAAGTGCCATCTTATGAGGAACATTTCAGTTTCCTCTAAACTCAGGGCTACAGTAAAGGAACACAGAATGGAAGGCACTCCAAGCTTTTCAGAACTTCATTGTTAGGGGAAACTAAACCAACTATTCCATAATATAAACAAACAAAATCATTCCCATTGACAAATGTTAAACACACACACACACACACACACACACACACATACACACACACACACAGAGAGAGAGAGAGAGAGAGAGAGAGAGACAGAGAGACAGAGAGACAGAGAGACAGAGAGACAGAGACAGAGACAGAGACAGAGATCTAAAATGGTACAATAACAAATCCTGAAAAAATGCAACCTTTTATTTCAATATGCCTCAGAAAGACAATGCGGAAACATACATTTGAATAATTTTATATATTAGAATAAATTACTACAAATTAGAATAAATTACTACAAATTTTCTAAATGTCATGATTTCTTTTTTATTTAAAAAAGTCTTTTCTCATATAACACATCTCAACCACAGTTTTCTCTCTTTTCTTCCCCCGACCCATTCCCACTCTATTTCCTTTCAATAAAAAAGAGGCCTCCAAGAGACAACACCTAAACAAGACAAAACAGGATACAATAAGACAAGGCAAAAGCACTCAAACCAAGGCCGAACAAGAAAACACAGTAGGAGGAAAAGAATACCAAAAGCAAAGAAAAGAGTAAAGAAGAAGGCATGCATTGGAAAAAATAACTCTGCATGTATAATGTCTGTTTGTATAATACAGATAGGGATACTGTGACAGATGACCCCAATTGATTGATATATGATAGATAAATAGATAATAGATAGATAGATAGATAGATAGATAGATAGATAGATAGATAGATAGATAGATAATAGATAGGTGATAGATAGATGACTACGGCCAGATCATAGATAGAAGCATACATACTTACATGTAAGCATACATACACACATTATATATAGATGGTAGATTGATAATAAATATAGAGCTATAGAGATGTTGCAACAAAGAAAAGTAAGCATACTAAAATCACAACTGGTGAATGTAGATTGTTTTAACTTGTTAATATATTTGCAATTTTTCAAAACAAAATGTTATGCATAATGTACAACTATTTTTCTTTTATAATAAACTAAAGGAAAACACATGATGATATTTCCAAATAGAAAGAGCAGTGGAATCAAACCTGATATTTTCTGAGTCTTCAGGGCACATTATCATCACATATTCTTGAAGAAGAGACAAAGTGAACAGGGTGAAAGGTGACTCAGAAGAAGTATTCTGCCTTGATGAGTGATAAAGTGAGTACGTGCTATGCAAAGAGTTGGATTTGGGTTTTAGAGAGCACAGTGCGCCGTCACCATCCCATATGGACTTTGTTTTTTAGCAGTATTGACATGAGTGGCTGTTATGTAGAAAGAGGCTAACTCATTAGAGTCAACAGACACCAAGCAAAGTGTTCAATCCAACTGTGATATTTTTTAAATGTCATGAATTCAACATTAAAAAGATACTTCCTTCATATGATACATCCATTCACAGTTTTCCCTGTGAAAAAGTGAGACAGAGGAAGGAATGTCTTCATTACTGTGTCAACCCAACGATGACCCACTTGAACTGGGCATCTACTGTGAGAGTTTATTATTTTATAGGAGCTATATATGCTGAACAAATAAAGTGTTTTGGGGTTCTGTAGACACGGCAAAATCCCTCAGACATGGATTATCCAGCAACTCAGCACCATCTTTCAAACCATTGCTCAAAATCAAAAACATACTCAAGCCCATAAAAGCTGAAATCAAGATAGCAAAGGCCATTTGGAAAGGATGTTATTCCTTAGACTTATGTTGACATTTCAATCGATAGACAAAGTGCCTTATGCTGTTATCAGTTTAATAGGGAAATTTACAATTTTAATGGTCATTTTGGGTCAGAGCCAAACACTTGAGCCTTCTTAAGCTTAGTTTATCTTCCTTGTTGTTTTGTTTGTTAGGATTATACAAGTTGATTAGTAAAGGTTGTTTATTCTTAGTCTAAGTTGCCCATTGTTGGTGAAAATTACTTACCAACATTAGTTATCAGCTGATGTCTCATAAAATACATACAAATGACAAATTTATCAGTGAAGATAGAAGAACAAACAAAAGTTTCTCAAAACAAAGTTGCCCCAAAATGGGCCGTTTTGTGTGTATTCTCCAGACTCTGTGAGAATGCTTTGATACCCATTTTGTCATCAACAGCATCATGACTCTTAAAGCAGAATTCTCTTTGCTCTTCTTTCTCTCAAACAGCAAGCCAAGACTCTGCTTCCTGACTTGATGTACTACACAAAAAGAGCATTAGAAATACTATACACTTCAGGCATGTGGATATTAAAGAGACATAGATGACACCATCTAGCTATTGGCACAGGTCCTTCAGTGACCTCAGACATACACCTGGATTTCCCAGAAATACCAACTAAGTGGAGCCATTCTTCATTCTTTATTTTATCTATTCGCTTCACTGGGATTCATTAATAACTGAAAATCTTGACTAGTTTTCTACATTGCATTCTGAAACTATAGCCCAATTCTGAGATCATGATCCATGAGTATCCTTCAAAAAGAATTGCACTCTGAAAACACAGTAAGCATCACTCTCCCATGTTTTTTTTTTTGTTGAGATACCTCAGCGTAGTAACAATGAATCCATAAATTTCATTGTTCCCCGCTAAAATAGGGACACTATATATTTTTACAGTGGTTAGAGTCACCTAACAAATATATATTATCTGTATAATGCTACTAGCATGTACATATTTTTGTCTCTATGACTATTTCGCAATGGACAACCAATGGTGTGCTTTTCCCTGGGGAAGACCCATACTCCAATTTCCTTAGCTGCCTATAATACTTTGTATGAGGTTGAGGCCTCATACAGTTTGGCAAGTCCATTGGTGTCATCTTTGTTTGTCAGTCCTACTGGTAAGACTTTATGGGTATAGCTACTGACTTTACTAGAAAATACAATCTCATAGCAAACTCCCTGATCTTGTGGCTTTTACAGTCTTTTGATCAATCTCCCGCAATGACCCCTGAGCCTTAGGTGTGGGGACTGAACACGTTACATTTAAGAATATAAATGGATATACATAAACACATATGTGTGCAATAACAATTAATTTAAAAGGGAAGCATGAATTTGAAGATGCGTGGGGAGGCAGATAGGGGAAAGAAGTGAAGGGAAATGAAATTATATCGTAATCTCAAAAATATAGTATCAATAAATATAATTAGGTTTATAAATAAAAAATAAAATTATACATTTATAGAATTTCAAATATGTAACATAAAGTGTCATATATGTGTAAAATAACAAATCAACGATATATTTAACTATAAAAACAAACATCAACTTCAGAATCCTGACTAGTTTTAAAACCTCACATAGATGAATGGTGAAAGGAGGCGAAGGGTGAAGGTCAGTTGTAAAATTCATGAGCTGAGTGTGTGTAAGGTCCTGGCTTAGAGCTTCAGCACAGGAATGAAGGAGTGAATAAGCATGCAAGACAGATAGATAAGAGGGCTGGACAGAGACACAAAAGTCCTTGAGAAGTAACTGCTTTGTGTCCATAGTCACGGTCTTCTTTCAACACATCTTAGTCTGTCCAGTCCCCTGAGTCTGTGCGATCACCATTTGCTTTCACGTGACTCGGTCAACTCAGCAAACCGAGGCACGAGACTCAAAACTGTGAGTCAGTGCAACCATCTTCTTCGAAAGCATGGAATGTGGCCTTTAGCTGACTAAGCAGTGGCTTCTTGCATCGCCCATAAGCCTCTGTACATAAGCCTCTAAGTGATGAGCCTTAGCTTCTCCTACCCTAGACTCATGTAATGAAAATTATCCTGTACCTCACTTCAATGCTTGAAAGAGTTTACCTTTACACTCAAAGACTTAAGTATTCCCTCCCAAATGAAAGTTAACTTGTCAAGTGGGGGGGGGCGGGGTGCTTAGACCTCCAAAGAAATAGACTGCTACCATTAAATTAAGTCTTTCCCTGGGATCCTCAGAAATTAGGGTGAAAGCTAGAGTCATGCTGTATCTTGCAATGTACTTAGGGAGTAGGTGTGCTAGCCACACTCTGAGTGTACGTTGCTGAGCATGTTTCCAGTATGTTCTACATTCTCTCTTGGGATCACAAACATTTTCTTCTTGAAAGCCTCTGGTGCCAGAGAAGCCACTCTAACACAAAGACACACACATGCCACATACCTCACACATAGAGACATTACACATAAACACACACACACACACACACACACACATGTATGCAAGCACGGACACTGGGCAGTATATAGGGAAGATTGCTCCCTTGATTCTTCTGGCATATTAATAACAAAAATATGTTCAAAGGTGACTTGCTATGTGAACCTTTTAAGAGGTTGGAGTACTTTTCATAAATTCTGTTTCCCCAGATGTCCAATTATTTAAAAGTAGCAAAACAGTAAATCACTGGCAGAGTTAACACCAAATGTTAGTTCTGAATGATGCTGCACAGCTGTGGGGACTGGGCTACAAAGCGGAAGTCTTCATTTCCTATAAACAAAACAAGGCTGCATGTACAGTAAGTTATAAGTTTTGTAGTGTGATAAAAAGGCCATTTTGATGTAAAGAACAGCTTTTCCTTTATAATGCCAATATGTTCATACACATGGGAAAAAGTATGTGATACACTGGATAACACCTTTAAGAATTATTTTTTAATGACAACTAAATAAAATAAAGAGATGTTAACACATTGAAGAATAAACTATTGTGTCCGTGCCAGAGGAAAAAAACTTCAAAAAATATGTAGAATTGGATAATTCACTCTCTTAAAAAATAAAAATTTGTCCTGACATAGATTAACTGGTTCTGGTAGGAAAAACTAACACTTCAGGGCCAGACATTAGGTTTCTTAAACCCTGATTACTGTATATCAAACAGCACCAGACTGAACCAGCATCCATGGTGTCCACATTACAAGAAAGGACCCAGAGTTTAGAAAGTCCTGCCATTCCATGAAGGCAATAGGCCATCTCTGTGTATGAGTCCATAAGGAGGTTTGATGTCTGATTTCTAGTGCTGTTTGCTGCATAAATTTCCCGGCAAAGACAGTCTTCAATAGCAGGCACTCTGATGCAAACTGTACAAAAATGTAAGGGGCCTATTTTCTCCCTCAAGGGAAATGCTTGTAGTAAATAAAACAAGCTGGAGATAAACATCACATTGTGAAAGCACAGGTAAAGGAAAAATGAAGGAGTGATAGGAATAGCAACTATTTTATCTGACTAAATATATGAAAACATGCTTAAAATTATTCAACATATTAATATAGCCACTGCAGTATTATTCACAGGAAATGCTTCTTTTAACTTATAGCAATTTGGATTGGCCAGTGTGGAGATCCATCTCTCCTAGTGATTAAGTCAAAAGATTCTCAGCCAAACATGTTGTGGCACTATCAAAAGATTTGTGCAACTTGGGTGCTACTAATATTTTTGTACAAAGAAAGATGTACACCTAACAACCTACAATGCACATCACAGACTCCTAAAATTATATAAAAATTATCTCCAAATCCAATAGTACAGAGATCAAGAAACCTTTACATATCTGCTTCATATCAGCAGCTTTACCTGATGTCCAATGACTGCAAAAGTATCGACTATGCTAGTGTCTAGTGAGGAAACAAAATTCTGCATTGTATTCATCCATTTCACCAAAATACTATTCATATACAAATTCAGAAATATTTTGATTTGCTCTTATTGCACTAATTTAAATGCATTCTTCAATTTGCATTTGGAGATTTTACCATTAAATGCCTATTTTGAGATGACTGAAACAGATTTTGCTCTGTGTCTATGGAGAAAGAATCTGGGGCTGCCAATTGGTAACATCACTTCTAAGATGAAACTGACATAAGTGCACTGACCCTGACTCTCTAGGCTTTCAAATGGAATGATTATAGCATATGATGTTAATATTGGTTCCATAATGATATTATGACAGCTAATTGACATAATGGGCTGATTAAAAATGCTTTTTAAGATCTAAAGCAAATAATGTCAGCTTGGATGTAGAGGACAGTTTTCTGCTTTCTTTCTTTTTTTCCTTGACATCAAAGAGATAGCAATGATAAATGGCCTATTCTCTTCTGTAGGATCATTGATTTTTTAAATCCTCAAGGGTTTCAATCAGTACACCTTTTAAATTCTTCTCCAGTGAGCTTTAGTTTACCTATTTTGAAGGCCAGGTATGTGGAAGCACAGATGTCAACACCTGAACCGTGTTTGATGTATCTTCACTGTGTCATGTTCATGACACTTCTGAGCGCCAAGATGGCAAGCTTTTCAAACTTGGGAAGTTTAGGGTGTTTGTAGAAACAGAGGCACCCATGTCACTCTCATCTGCTCATGAAATCATTTTTCTGTTCTGACAGAAGCAGCGTCCTGAGCACTCCTGGATTTGATTAATGAAATGGATTTTGTTCCAATCAGATATTTACAAGAAGTGATGGTAAATCCCTTCAAAGGTGGGTTAAAGGTCATGGCTGAAACATTAAGTAAGTGCTCTAAGCACGGCAGTGAGTGTCATGGAACCTACCTGAGGCTCCCCTAGGTGAAATTCCAGATGGTCTAAGTACATGATTGCTACTCACTGCTTGCAAAAGAGGGATTTATTGGCCTGCACATACATCTGTATTGCTGATGCTACATTGTCACACATATTTAAGAAGTGTCTAGAAACATTAAAAGGTTCCATTTTTAGAATTTCTTACTAAAGGATTCACTCATCCAAACTATTTGAACAATAGTTCCTATCCTGTTTTCATTCAACAGAGGGCCCTTGCAAATCTAACAAAATGTAAATATAAAATATCATAGCACAGATTATAATGTTCCAATATAAGAATAATATTTCCATAAATCCCAGACTATATTAAGACATTTTGAGATAAGAACCTTATTTCCATTAACTATAGAACACATTTATTTATACTTATGGATACGTAGCAATTAGTTGAGAATATTTCTAGAACTATAGAACTGTAGAATGTGTAGACACCTTTCTTAAATCACCTAACCATGAATTTATAGTACTTATACTGAACCAAATTGAAAATAGTTTATTCTGAATTGGACAATTTATTTCAGGATATGGAATCAATCAAGGTGAACCTAAATACTAAATGTTAAGTCTCAAAATTAATTAAAATATTCAAGGCAAAGTTCAACAGTGCTCTTACAAAATTCTATTATTTCACCCTTGGAAAAGTTTCTCTGGGTTTGAATTGCCTGGTCCACAATGTCATATGTTTTTCTTCTAGAGGTACATTCTACTGTTTAAAGTAAAATACTTGTATCAAGACATGAAGATACGGTAGCTATACAAAGAGGAGACCTTTGTTTCCAAATGTCCTATATTGACACTACATCTTAATAACTATTATTCATAGATACATATACACTGTGTGTGTGTGTGTGTGTGTGTGTGTGTGTGTGTGTGTGTGTGTGTGTGTCAGGGGATTTGGGGAAGGGGCGTAGTTCTCTATTCTTACCATGTCGGCTTAGAGATTGAACTCAATCATCAGCTTGGTGGCAAAAATAAGCACCTTTACCTACTAAGCCACCTCTCCTGTCACCTATTGTATCTTCAATAGGTAAAAAGTAAGCTGTTTTGTTTTATTTCTGTAGTCAAATATATATTTTATTATGTATAAATAAACTGTATTTAATTATAAAAATAAAATATATTTTGTTATATTTTATTCTGCAATTTCTACACCCCCTCAAATAACCAAAAGACAAAATGAAACAAAAAAACCCAAAGAGAATAAAACTGTATCTGATGTCTGGACTGACATGATTCAAGAGCAGCAATCCCAACAAAGGACCCTTCCTCCTCATCTCCACTGCTTATGATGGCATATGTGAGTGCTGTAGAGCCCATGAGTTAAAGGTTTGGTCCTCAGGCTACACTACTATGAGAAGATGGCAAAGCTGCTAGAAGTATGGCCTCAGGGGTGCCTCTCCCTCATATCTCTCTCTCGCTCTGTCTCTCTCTCTGTCTGTCTCTCTCTCTCTCTCTCTCTTTCTCGCTCTCTCTCTCTCTCTCTCCCCTCTCTCTCTCTCTCTGTTTTCCCCCACTCTCCGGAGTTAATACTTAATCTTGCTCCATAGGTCTCCATTATGATGCACTGTATTGCCACAAACCCAGTGGGACAGGCTATGTCTCTGAAAACACAGATCTGAGGAAGCCTCTTAGAAATGTTACCACAGTTATATAAACCTGGCTAGGACAGCCAGCAGTGCAACCCTGAGGACTGGGCCTGGCAAGACGCACGAACATGACTTTGAGACATTGCAAGCAAAGGACGGGACATGGAGCTAAGTTTCTGGCACACAGGGAAGAAGGCACCGCTTCTCGTACAGATATTACATTAACTAAAGCGTTGAGCACAAAAGGCGAGTGGACGTATACATAGAACAGATAAGCAACGGGCATAATGTGAAGGTGACAGACAATGAATTCAGGACTTCCCATGGCAGGTGGGGCTTTGGACAAAGAAGAGGATAAAATGTGGGGAACATGTCGGCGTTTTCCTTTACTTCAAGTTGAAACCACTGTTCTGTAGCTTCTTTTCAAAAATAGTGTTTATTGTATGGACGTTTCAGACATTTATAGTTGTCGTAATTAGCTTGAGATGTCAACTTGATGAAACCCAGAGTCACTTGATGAGAAGAAACCTATGAAGAATTCTCTCCATCATCAGCTCCTCCCACATCTATGATGACTTACTAATTAATAATTGCCGGAGGGGACCCAGCCCACCACGGGCGGTGCCATCCCTATACTAGTGGACCAGGTCTGTATAAGAAAGGTAATTGATTAGGACAGGAGGCATCAGGACCAGGTCTGTGTAAGAAAGATAACTGATTAAGACAGGAGGCATCAGGCCTGCAAACAGCTTCCCTCCATCCTGTCTACTTCCCTTCCTTTTTTCACATCCTGTTTCCCTCTCAGCATCATGTCATTTTTCACTTTTTAAAAAATATTTCCCAAGTCTAAATTAGTACTGCTCATATGTGTGTTTGACTATCTATTGCTTTGGCAACAACTTACCAGTGGCCAAGATCCCAAGATAGAGTGACTCTCCTTACCTCAGCAGCTACCAACTGACAATATGCCCTTCTATAGTGTGTGTGTGTACGTGTGTGTGTGTGTGATGGGGGGTTCTGTGGCCAGTCCACTCCTTCTATAGTGTGTGTGTGTGTGTGTGTGTGTGTGTGTGTGTGTGTGTGTGGCAGGGGGGTTCTATGGCTAGTTCACTCCTCCTATAGTGTGTGTGTGGGGAGGTTCTGTGGCCAGTCCACTCCTTACCATCCACCAGTTCTCACCAGTTTTCTGTCTACTCTTCTATGAAGTTTCCTGAGCCTTAGATGTTGGGAGATTAATAATTCTTAACTGAATACTAAGAATCACCTTTAATCACCTTTAATTCACATATTAACAAATTATGAGTCTATGCATTAACCACTTACCCATTGCAAACATAACATTTTCTTTAATTCTGTGTCTTAATACAGGTAAACTAAATAAGCAATAAATGGTGGTCCTTGGGTTTCCTGAAAACTTCCAGATATGTAGCACTTATTTTATATGCTGTTTATTGCACCAAATGAATTATCTACGTATGTGTATATATATATATATATATATATACATATATATATATACACACATACATACATACACACATGTTGTGATCAGATAATCTGGCCATTTGTATTAATTTTATAGAAACTGATTCCTCTTTGAGGCTCAACTTCTTTATCAAGAAAAAGGAATGAGAATAAGTATATTTGTCATGAAATACAACTGAGAAGCTTAAAAGACAGAACACAAATATACATTTATGAGGGCCAGGATTAGAAACAAAATCAAATGACTGTGACAGCACAGTGCTGCATCCTTTCAGACATATAATGTTTGTAGTAAAGCCTTGCTGACTAGTGCACTGTAACCACGGTGCATCAAATAGCAGAGAACACGGTAAAGTACGGTGCTTTGACTGTGGGGTTTCAGAAGCCCAAGTTAAAACTGAATGTCAAGAGCAACAACTTCTAGAGTTGGGGAGAAAAATTCTGGAAGCAGGCTACAAACGATGTGCATCCTGAGTGGGGATTCCTGGATGATTTGTGGGTCATAGAGGTAACTATAAGGCCAGGACCACGTCCAGAACACAAATGTTAGGATTACTTCCAGAGATGCATGAAGCCAGTTGCAAGAGAGAGAGCAGTGGGGTCATCTGGGAAATCCACACAACAAGGAAGGCAGTGACAATCGGCAGTGTGCTTCATTCCTTGCCAGAGCATCTAAAGGTTGGGAAGGAAACCTGAAGGGTTACTCCCCATTAATCCAGTCCCGCCTCAGCACCCAGTCTCTTTACGAAAGTCTACCAATCAAAGACAGATAGGTTTGATTGAAGGGAAGTCTTCTTTCGAGTGAATAGCTTGACTCCCTGTCTGTCTGGCAGTGATTTGAATGACACAGATACTGGCAATCTTTTGACCATCAGCAGAGCTGAGGAGCAGGCAAGTAGCCCAGCCTTTGGTGGGTAGCTCCGTGTGGCAGTGACTTGAATGACACAGATACTGGCAATCTTTTGACCATCAGCAGAGCCGAGGAGCCGGCAAGCAGCCCAGCCTTCGATGGGCAGCATTGATTCTAGCACTGAACATTGAATAAGAGCTGAGAGAAGGAGGGCAAAGAACTGAAAATTTTATAGAAATATCTTTTTCCTTTTAGCTAGGTTATAAAGCCAGTGGACAGAGCTTTTCATATGTTACAAATGCTAAGATTTGAACCTAGATTTGTTTCATGATTAACACATTGCAGATTCTTTACTTTTCTTTTCTTTTTTTATTTTTTTCAGTCTTTGGCTTTAAATGAGTTTGACTAAATCTTAATGTCTAGATGGAATAAAACAAAATGATGATAACCTTTAATTACAATGCTATTTTTCTAAATTAAGAACAAAAAAGAATAAAGGAAACACCCTAGACTTTCTGGAAGGTCTTTGAAAATAATTTGCTTTCCATTAGCTTGCTGTAGATCTGAACACATTGTGGGCTAAGGTCTCCATGCCCTGCTCAGAAACCAAGCAGGCTAATGTCCCCGCGCAATTGTCTGCCCCCTCGGGCCCACACGAAGTTCTGAATACACAAATGCATTTTGCACATGTGGGTGTTTAGTAAATGCTATTTGATGATAATGGCGATGATTTTCTGAGAGCAAGGGTCTCTCATCAGAGGAATGCTTGGTTGTTGGAGGCTTTTGATTGGGTTTTCTCTTGATCTCTTAAAGCTAGGCCGAACTCGATGGTCTGCTCAGCGTGGTTAAAGGGTCCCCCTCTCGGAAGGGAGGGGAAGCCCAGGATGACGTCAAGTTCTAATTCCATGATTCTGTGAAGTAGGATGCTTCCTTCTGAAGCAGCAGCTCTAAAGTTCAGTGAATAGAAGATGGTGACCAGCTGTTCCCTCACTGATTACAGAAAATGAACCGTGTTTAAGTTTGAACACGAGCAAATAAGGCCACGAGGGAAGGATTTCCTAACACCAAGGCTGTGTCAAAACCTAGGGCAAAAGCAAGCAGGCATGAAGTCGGTTTGCTTTCCCAAGCAGCTCTCTACTAAGAGTGGGGAAACACCCCAGGACCACATCTGCTCTTCACTTCTCTTCTGGTCTCTCTCCCAACATTAGCATGGCCTCTCCTTAAGACAAGCTGTAGCTCGGTGACTTGATCAAGAGATTGGCACTGTCTGCAGACCTCCAGAAGTCTAGAACCATAATCACTGTTTTACATTTCTCAAAAAGTTACCCAAAACTTGGTCCTACGAGGCCAGCATTCACCAGAAGGTGACATCGTGCTCAAGACTGACCACGTGATATGAATTGTAACATTTATTAAATTCAGATGTACATAGTAGACAGTGAGGCATTATACTGGAGCTTCTGCTAAATTATACCAATTAGTAGTTTAAATAGTGACTTTTGCCTACAACTTAAGAAATCTACTCTAGAAACATTTAAGAGAAAAATTTCAATTATAATGAAATTTTACAAGTAAGTTATTAGAAATTACTTTCAGATTATACATAAGAAGATAACTCTATATAAAATATATTATAAATATATATAATATATTAAAATAACAGATGCTTAAAAATGCACCTTCCTCTGTCTCATTGAGTGCTGAGATTATAGGTGTGTGCCACTGCACCTAGCTTACTTTGGGTCTTAACACACTACATTCTAGAATTTTTTTTCTAAAGCAAATGAAAGCAGGTTATTGCAAGGTACGAATATTTGCAAAGGGCTCACAGTGTAGATGTGTGATGATTGGCTTCAGTATTTGCTTGAAGCTTCATCAGTATTAATGTTTTCCACTTGTGTAGTTATACGCATGGAGAGAATGTGGGTGATGAATGAGGAAAGGACCACAAGTAGTTAGCTACATCTGAAAACTTGCATTTATCACTGGGAAATTTATAAATCGTCTTTCTTATCTGAAGTAGGGAGATTGCAATAAAATGATGAAAGATTTAAGACTAGAGTGACAGAAGCACTTTTAAGATAGTTTTTAATGAATTATATGTATGTGTGTTTATCTGTCAGTATGTACACACATAGGTGCAGTGCCCCAGAGGAAATGGTGCTGGTCTAACTGGATGTCTACATGTAGAAAAATGCAATTAGACCCTTATTTGTCACCATGCACAAAACTCAAGTCCAAGTGGATTAAAGACCTCAACTTAAAACCAGAGACATTAATTCAGTTAGAGGAAAAAGTGGGGAAGAGCCTGGGACACATAGGCACAGGAAACAACTTCCTCAACAGTACACCAACAGCCCAGGCCTTAATGTCAACAATTAATAAATGGGATCTCATGAGGCTGAGAAGCTTCTGTAAGGCAGGAGACACTGTCAAGAGAACCAAGCGACAGCCTACAGAATGGGAAAAGATCTTCACCAACCCTTCATCTGACAAAGGTTTAATATCCAAAATATATAAAGAATTCAAGAAATTAAACACCACAAAACCAAACAACCCAACTGCAAAATGGGGCTTGGAACTTAACAGAGAATTCTCAACAGAGGAATATCAAATGGCCGAGAAACACTTAAAGAAATGCTCGTCCTCGTTAGTCATCAGAGAAATGCAAATCAAAACGACACTGAGATTCCATCTTACACCCATCAGAATGGCTAAGATCAAAAACTCAAATGACACCACATGTTGGCGAGGATGTGGAGAGAGAGGAACACTCCTTCATTGCTGGTGGGAATGCAAACTTTGGAAATCTATCTGGCGCTTTCTCAGAAAAATGGGAATAGGGCTTCCTCAAGACCCAGCTATTCCACTCCTTGGAATATACCCAGAAAATGCCCTACCACATGACAGGGACATATGCTCAGCCATGTTCATAGCTGCTTTATACATAATAGCCAGAACATGGAAACAGCCTAAGTGTCCCTCAGTAGAAGAATGGACTAAGAAACTGGTATATTTACACAATGGAATACTACTCAGCTATTAAAACAAGGAATCCCCGAAATTTGTGGACAAATGGATTGATCTAGAAATTATCACAATGACTGAGTTCACCCAGAAGCAAAAAGAGACAAACAGTATATACTCACTTATATCAAAACACTAATCCAAGGGATACGTACCATGAAAATCTTTACTTACCAAGAAAGTGGGTCAGAGGAGAGGACATCTGATTGAGACTTTAGGCAAGAGTAGCATGGAAGAAGGGGGAAATAGTAGGACCCACAGGGTCCTGGAAACCTACAAGAAGAACTTTGTGACAGGCAGATCTGGATCCTGGGGTCCTCCTCAAACTAAGGCACCAGCCAAGGAGAATATAGGCAGTAAGCTTCGAACCCCTACCAAGACCTAGGCAACGAACAGTATATTCTCCACCGTTGAGTGGAGAGTGAGATCTGACTCTCACACGAACTCTGGTGCCCCTTTTCTGACCATGTCCCCTGGATGGGGAGACCTGGTGGCACTCAGAGGAAGGATAGCAAGTTACCAAGAAGAGACTTGATATTCTAAGAGCATATATAGGGGGAGGAGGTCTCCCTCAATCACAGACATAGGGAAGGGGAGAAGGGGAGAAGTGGGAGGGAGGGAAGAATGGGAAGAAACAGGGGAAGGGCTAACAATCGAGATGTAATATGAATAAATTAATAAAATTAAAAAATATATACATATATATATTAGGTCAAAAAACAAACAAACAAACAAACAAACAAAAAAACAAAGAGGGCATCAGGTCCACAGCACTAGAGATACAGACAATTGTAAGTCACCTCACTGTCATGGAAACAACACTTGGGACCTCTGCAAGAATATTTCTAACTACCGAACCATGTCCTAGCTCCTTGATAAAAACATTTCAGGGAGAAAGATTTGTTTTGCTCACAGTTTTGGTGAGATTCCAGCCCACATGGCAGGGAAGGCAGACAGAGTATCTGTGTAGTGAGGACATCATGTGCATTATTTGTTCCTTATATGACAGATCACAGAAAGCAAAGAGAACTGACCTCAAACCAGAGACAGATATAGCATTCTCAGTCTACCCCTGGTGACCCACTTCTTAAATGAGTCTGCAAGTCCCCAAACTTCTACAAATCCTGAGACAGTACCACCATCTGAGGGACAGGTGTCTAAACACAGGAGACTATGGGATCATTTTACCCTCAGGCCATAACACTGAGTATTCATAAAATAAGTAAAACCTTTAGCTAAATATACTCATCAATATAACAATATATATATATATATATATATATATATATATATATATATATATATATATATATACACACATCAATAATTCAAAAAGCTATAGGAGAGGAATTACAGAGTAAGTTGTGGTCATGGTCACATTTTACACTTGAGTTGCTCTTTATCTGGAATTCATAAAAGAATTAGACAATAACTATCTTGGTGAGGATCTAGATGGTTTGAATAGCAGTAGACATATTTATCCAACTTACAAATGTCCTGTAGTATGACCAGCAATGCTAGAGTATACATGATCACATATAAATATATTTACAGGAGACTAAGCCAGATAGGTTAGTCTCATTCATGAAACAAGTCCTGATAAATCTCAAGACATCGAAAGCATTTGTAATATAATGGCTGAGTCTAATGGTATATTAGAGTTGATTACAGCATTATCTGAAATACTTCAAAATATTTTAAATTAAATAACAGAATGCTAGATAAGGTATATGCAAAAGTTGATGTCACAAAGAAAAAAGGAAGAGCATGAGCAAAAGTGAACAGTATTGAAATCAAAGCAACTGAGAAACAGGATAATGGTACGTGAAGGCACATGCCTCACTTGAGAAAGGCAGAATTTTTAATGGGGCCTCAGAACATAACCAACAATCCTGGTATCTCATCTCTATGTCATGGAGAATATAGATGGTAATTAAATTCAAAATAAAGAAAATCACCCTGATTGACATCTCTAAGTCAAAAACATACCAGTCACTAAGGAATCTTACAAATGAGCACATCGGTAACCAACCACAATAGTTCTCTATTGGGTTTTACCAAACCTTACACTCCTGAAGAAGTTAAGTCAAATTGTTTTCATGTGATACAGTTTGATTATATTTCCCTTCTTCCAACTTGTCCCGATCCTCCCTAAACCCTTATCCACCCATGTGTGCTCTTTTTGTCTCTGTCTCTCTCTGTCTCTGTATGTCTTTCTGTTTCTGTCTCTGTCTCTCTCTCTGTTTCTCTCTCTCTGTCTGTCTCTGTCTCTGTCTCTCTCTCTCTGTCTCTCTCTCTCTCTCGATTTATTTGTATCGCCACCTATTTCTCTCTTTACCCATCTCTCTTTAAAAGAGACAAAACCTGAAAAAAAAAAGTCAAGACAAGCAAACAAAGAAAAATACAACACTAAAACAAAAGCATGCCAAAACACAACAGAAAGCACACACAACGCAAACATGCAGTGCCTTTGTGTTGGTCATGGGACCTTTCATATACCCAGTGTTGCTTCAGTGGAGAAAACTGACTTCCCCTTCCTTGTATCAGTTGCAAATAGCTTTTTTACAGCTATAACTGTGTCTTGTTTCCCTTCCCACTACTGCATGCAATTCTGCACAGCTTGGACTTGCATGCATGCTGATACAGTCTGTGTAGTGTGATGTATATCAGTCATGTTGTGTCCGGAAGACACTGTTTTCTTAGAATCAACCAGTACCTCTGTTCAAAAGTAGTTATTAAATTTACCAAGCTACCAACCCTGCCCCTACAGCAGCAGTGCTACCAATAGACCGCTGTGATGGTGGTACACGTGTTATAGGAGTAATCAGACAATTTTCAAATTGTGACTTAAGGTTCCATGACATGGAACCAATACACGGTGCTGAAAAAGTATGTGAGACTAGATAGGTCATGGGTCCTAGGGAAAAATCTAGATAAAAAAGGTAATAAAATGACTACTAATGACATAGTGCTATATCCATATATTAGGTACCTCTCAGAACTCACCAGAGATCCTGCTTTTTGCTTTAGGTGAGAATTGTCACAGAGGACCACAGCCAGACATTATTCAGAGAATGAGAGATGTAGAAGCACTCAGTCCTAAACAGGAATGTCTGTCAAACCCTACCTGTCAAGGCTTGGAGATCCAATAAGAAAACCCTACCTTTCCTTAAAATGACAGAGATTCCTTTGCTCAGGATAAAGCAGCTTCCAGAACTCACAAATCCCTACGCTGAAGGTTATCTCCCTCTGTTTAACAATTACTTCAGAATCACTCATCTTGGTTGCGTCTGGAGCCTTTTTGTGGACAGAAGCTTACATTCCTCTCTGCTCAACAACAAGCATCCAAGAAGCAATGCTTCATGGCCATGAAGAAATGCAACAGGCCACAAATTCACCAGCATGTTCAGTTCAAGGGAAGGCTGGAACAGAGGCATGCTAGTACGTCGCAGAGGGCACCTCGTTGTCCACTATCAGCAACAAAGCAGATGTACTGATGTCGACCTATGCTTTCTCAGATTCAAAGAGAGGGAAGAGTTCTGACGTCAAGGCAAGCAGGAGACAGTGTGCACAGAGCTCAACCCCTCTGCCCCTCGGTCCTCTTGGCCTCTTTCATCTTGGCCATCTGCCCTTCCATTCCAACTTCACTATTACTGTTCACATAAAGTTCCCTATGCCTGTTTGTTTCTATTTGAACCATCTAGAAAGGCTCCGCATCACATGGGTATAGAGGATCAGAGGAGACCAGAGATGCAGAAACTTACCCTTCATCGATGCTGTGGGTTTTATGAGTGCCCTCCACAGCTCTAGTCAACATACGGCTGTCAATTGCAGAGCTTGAAAAGTCACGCTATTCATATTCTGACCCCCTGTGTGTCTCCAAATTACCACCCTGCTACAGAGGCTGGTTTTCTTATTCGAATAGTTTATGTTCTACTTTCAAGTGCTACAGTTGTGAATGATCTGGACTCAGAGGGCCTGTCATGTGGTGACACACTGTGCAAACGGTCTTTATAAACCATGAGCCATCCCCAGAAGGGCAGCTACAGCAATCTTAGTGATATCTGAAAATCCAGTCAGTATCCTGAAGCTGCAAAGATTTAAAGCCAAGCAAACAAGGGAGCATTTGAATCTCGTTATTGAGATAAGCGTTCGGATCTCCGATTCTAGACCATGCATTCGTGACCTCAGAACAAACGTCAGTCTCTCAAAACATCCTGTAAATACCTGCTTGGTGTTTCAGCATGTGAGTGATATAGGCTCAGGAAGAGAATTGCGTGTGTTCTCATTCAAGAGCACAGGTCAGGGAATTGAGGCCTTGTTAATATTAAGATTCAGTTAATTTTTATTAGTGTAGTCTTAGTGGGAAGGATAAACAAACATAAAATGCATATCTAGACAATAACAAAAGATAATATTTAGCTGATGCAGATTATCACACACAAAGGCTCTGGCCACATGTGGGTCTTTAACCACCTGTTTCTTGTTTGAGAGTTAAAAGCATGGCAATGTTCAAAACAGCATAACAAAGACTTAGGTTAAACTGACAAAACAAGGAAATTCAGAGTTAAGGTTGTCACAACATATTTAGACTCCCTCTGATGTAGAAATAAAATAAATCCTCTAATGTTTGATGTCATATTTGTAAATTGTATCAAAATGCAGGATCACTCTAATGTGGGGCTTCCATTCTTGCCTGAAATATATTTTCCACTTCTTTTTTAAAATATGGAACACTCTTACCAAAAAAACAAAGAGAGAGAGAAAGAATTTTACAAGTATAGAAAGCTTGTCAATAGCAAAGTTGAAAGGCTTGAACTCCCCATATTGTCTCAGACAGACTAGGCTTGAATCAACAAACACATGAAAGTCATTTCCCTCATATGGACAAGAAAGGTGTCCTTGGCTATCTTGGTGCAGAGAATTTAGACCAAACATCAGGAAGTTAATCTCTGGTGCAGGTGTCTGTCATTTAATTTTTTCCCAAGGTTAGATCACTGAGGAGTTACTGGATAATTCTGTTAGGTAATTAGGTCATTATAGAGTTTCTTCTTCAGAAAAAATTCACATGGCAATATAATACTTGTAAATATAAATAGAACAAATGTCATGTTGTAACCGTAAGTGGAACAGAGTAGAATGTGTCTCGTTATTCCCTTAAGCACATGCGGATACTGTCAACACTTGAGGGCACAATTGCCAATGGTAAAATCTTCCTACCCTGCTCTTATTTGCAGCAAAGAAAAACTTGAAGAATTTAGAACCATTTTAAAGCATGCAATATTGACAGTTAAAAATGACTTCAGTCTATAACGGAAGATTCTTTGGAGCACCAGCTGCTGAATAATGACATGGAGACTTTTTATTTATACAAGAAAGCTTGGCTTGTTCCTGATGTGCTCTCAAAACCCAAATTAACCTATTCCTGTTAATCAACCTTTGGCCATGTGGCGTGGTACCACTCCTCAGTCTCTAGTCCCAGTGCCTGCTTCTTTCTCTGTGCCTGGCTGAGGAATCTTCCCTCCCGCTCAATTCTTTCCCAGAGTTCCTATCTCTACCGGAAGTCCCACCTTTCCTCACCTATTGACCATTCAGCTCTTTATTAAACCAACCAGAAGGTCATGAAGGGAGTGTTGTCAAAATGTTATGCAGCCGTAAGACTAACAGTACCCGGCTGGAGAGCTGGTTCATCATACTTCACAGATGCACTAATTTGAATTTTACATTCTGAGTGACAGTTGTAGAAAAAAAAAAATATATATATATATATATATATATATATATATATATATGTTTGTTTTGCAAAGGCAACCCAATATATTCTTATCTTTAATATCTTTAAAAGCGTAAAACTTAATACATACAGGAAAAGTATAATTCACAGTAGTTCTGAATAGGAGCAGCTGAGCAAGGACTGTGGTGAAGCTGCCATGCAACACAGACAAACACTGCTGGAAACATCTCCAACCCACTACCTGTGATTCATTATACTTTTGGCTTGGATCAACTTTTTGGTCACTGTGCGTTCAGAAAGCTTTGGCTGCTTCTATTTTTCACAACTTCTACTCAATAACCACACTGATATGGAGTCATAGTCCGACTTAAACTGGGCACTAAGACGTGGGTTAAAAGAAGCGCTGCAGGTTACAGCTCTGGGACACACAGGCCAACGGTTGGAGGACAGTGAGGTCCCCGAAGTAGCTCTAAAAGCGATCATGTGTACTGTGTAGACAGGGATCATTTGTGTGTGCGCGCTATGTGAAAATATAAAAGTAACATTTTTGTTATTGAAGTGACAATTGATTTTTATTTTTCTTTAATTTTTTAAAAATTTTATGCACTTGTATTAAAACAAAATTACAGCACTTCCTCATTCCTTTTCCTACCTTTAACCCCTCACACACTCCTCCATCCAATTCCTTCCACGGTCTCCTATGCTCAAATTGATCGCCTCTTCTTTCCAACTATTATTGTTACGTGTATATGTAAGTATGTGTGAGAACAAATACATAAATGCCGCTTCCTGGGGCAGTTTTTGTTGTTGTGTTTATGTGGTTTCACGGCTGACCACCGTGCATTAGACAACTAATTAGAGTCTCTCCCCTGGGAGAGGCCAGTTCTCTCAGCAGTGGCCTGCAGCTCTGGTCCAGGCAGCAGACACTGTACTAGCTTCCCCTTCAGTGTTGCTATGCATATTGATATTACGATTGCTCAGATATTATTTATGCATCCGTTTCTATGAGAGAGTGTTTCACAGTAGACTTCCTAGAATTCTTTCATTAACATTTCTAAGCATTTGTTTCTTCTATATTTGTGTGTATGAGTGGCATAAATATGACCTTAAAAGTACCTTTATAAGAGCCAACTTTGAGATGCTTTATAATAAGAAGTCATTTTAAATGTACATTTGGCAAATGAAAACACTAAGGCGATGCGATATTTTAAAATGCTGCCATCCAAAAGCTCTCAGCACACCTCCTTGCCCCGTGGCTGCTTCCTCCGCATGCCTAGGGCAGCTCAGTGGTCAGCATACCTAGGGCAGCTCAGTGGTCAGCATGCCTAGGGCAGCTCAGTGGTCAGCACGCCTAGGAATGCTCAGTGGTCAACACGCCTAGGGCAGCTCAGTGGTCAACATGCCTAGGGCAACTCAGTGGTCAGCACGCCTAGGGCAGCTCAGTGGTCAGCACGCCTAGGGCAGCTCAGTGGTCAACATCCCTAGGGCAGCTCAGTGGTCAGCACACCTAGGAACGCTCAGTGGTCAACACACCTAGGACAGCTCAGTGGTCAACATGCCTAGGGCAGCTCAGTGGTCAGCATGCCTAGGGCAGCTCAGTGGTCAGCACACCTAGGGACGCTCAGTGGTCAGCACGTCTAAGGCAGCTCAGTGGTCAGCACGCCTAGGGCAGCTCAGTGGTCAGGGCAGCTCAGTGGTCTGCACACCTAGGGATGCTCAGTGGTCAGCACGCCTAAGGCAGCTCAGTGGTCAGCATGCCTAGGGCAGCTCAGTGGTCAGGGCAGCTCAGTGGTCTGCACACCTAGGGACACTCAGTGGTCAGCACGCATAATGTAGCTCAGTGGTCAGCATGCCTAGGGCAGCTCAGTGGTCAGCACGCCTAGGGCAGCTCAGTGGTCAGGCCTCTTTCGCCATGGACTATATTTGGTCTTTCTTAAGACGGTTTATCATATGAACTAGTATGAGACTTAAGAATGTATAGTTTGGATGCGTTTGGAGACAAAATGTTATGATAAGTTTTAAACTAAAATTGTATTTAGCTTCAAAATAATTCCGTCTGAGCTTAGAAAAGTCATCTTCTTTCCTTAGGAAATTCTTATTTAATCAAAGAATATACTCTATAGTGTGAAGCAAGCATTGCGTACACAGCCAGGTAGGTGCGCACTTGTCTGTGGCCTTGTTTACAATTAATAGGAAGACAGAAACACAGTGCTCCTCAGCTGAAAATGTATCTTTTTCATTCTCCTGAGCAACAGAAACATTATTTCCACTTACACCTAACATGTCTGGCTACCAAGTTCTTGATATTTACAGGTTTTAAATCAAAGACTGGTTTAGAATCAGCATCTGTGGTTGAATAAGTCTTCTTCCACCTAAACTAACATTTTTGAAAGCAAGAACTACTTGCCTCACTGTCCTATTACAGTTGCTGTCCCGAATGTACACTGTGCCATAGAGTGAAGATCAGAAGACTGAAACAGGGTTCAGATTTCTACTACGGATAAAATTCTTGGATATAAATAAGTTATTTAAATTAACATTAGACTTGGGATCTGACAACGGCACATACTCCTTTAAAGTCTTGTCTTAGATAACAGGTAGTCTTGTCTAACATATAAATGCATATTCTTCTGTAATATGTTAGACAAGACTACATATGCATGTATGTGTTATATATGCATGCTTATTGCAACAAGCACATATGAAGAAGTTATTAAGTATTCCTTTTCTTTCTCTCTTAAGTTCTCCCCCAAATGCTTCATGAAAACTACTTTGCAAAGGGCTGAGTTAACAAATGGAGTAACAGATAATAAATAGAATTACTTCTGCATTTCTAGTCTTTATAATATTTGACACACATTTCTAGTAGAACAGATGACTATCTCTTCAACTTAGACTTGTGAGCTGCAAGTTGTATCTTTCTCACTAAAAATTTCTCCTTTAGTTATTTAAAATTATTTTCAAGATTAGATAAACATACTTTTATAGAAGGACAAGTCCTTTTTCAATATAACCCACTGTCTTTTATCTGAAAAATAAAATACACTCTAGAAAAAATGATTAACACCAAGTGCTACAGAAGATTTTCAATTCCAGTCACAATTATAATATCTTATAAATAACTTACTGTCCATTAGCTATGAGCTCTTATGAATTGTTTGCCCACAAATCCCCCAGGACCGCCCCTTTTCCTCAGTACCTAAATTTCCTTTACCAAAAAGGCTAGCCAGACTTGAGATGCGAAGCCTGCTTGAGCTGACAACCAACCTAAAACACTTTTATTCTGAAAAGCAAAAAGATGTTTCTTTTTTCAAAATATGCAAGCACTGGGTGGTTAGTGGCTAGTGTTGTCAGCTGGAATACAGAACAGAGAACCACGTGAAAGATGGACGTCTGGACATACCTGCAAGGATGGGGTATCTTGGTTAGGTTAAATGATGTGGGAAGAGCTATCCGCCATGGCCAGCACCATGTCAGAAAGACAGGGAGCTCTGCAGAAGCAGGCATTCATACACTGATTTCTGATTTCAGACGACATGTGGCCAGCCACTCCAACCTTCTGTTCGCTGGATTTCCCTATTTCTCCCACGAGTCAGTTATTGTTGTCAGGGTATTTTATCACAGCAAAGGGAAAAGAAGGGGTAGATATTTTAAAGGGTATGTTTATCTTGATTTGACTTTTGAGGATGCTTAGAAGGTTAAAAACCATTCCTTTTTAAAAAATTTTTTTTATTAATTTATTCTTATTACATCTCAATGGTTATTCCATCCCTTGTATCCTCCCATTCTTCCCTCCCTCCCATTTTTCCATTATTCCCCTCCCCTATGACTGTTTCTGAGGGGGATTACCTCCCCCTGTATATGCTCATAGGGTATCAAATCTCTTCTTGGTAACCTGCTGTCCTTCCTCTGAGTGCCACCAGGTCAAAAACCATTCCTTTTTTTAGTAAACAAAACTCAAAACTCTGTGAACACAAAGACTGAGAACTCACAGAGGAAGAGGATTCAGGCAGTCCAGATGAGACTTGATAGGCTCAGATCTGGTGTTCGGGGAGGAGGGCTCCCCTTTCTGAGGATTAGAGGAGGGAGGGAGAGGGTATGAGAGAGGGAGGGGGTCTCAGGAGGTGATAAATGTGGGGCTACAATCAGGATGTAAAGTGAACAAATATAGTTTTTTTTTTTTAATTTAAAAAGAAAAAATAATAATAACTCACTCTTCAGCCTCTCTAGGGTTAAATTCAGCCATTTCTTCAAACACTCATATAGTCTGGAGATCCAAGCCACAGACTACTCCATTTTTTTTTTTCTTTCAAATAATTCACAATCTAAAATCAAAATTTTATCTATCCATACTTTATTAATTTTTGGGTGACTGGGTGTGTACTGGAAAAATCGAGTCTTAGGATTCAGGCTCTGGTCTAATAAACTTTTAGGACTAGTTCATACTAATGGGAGACAATCAACTGTGCTCAGATTAATGAATGCATCAGCCGTAGATGGACTAAGAAATGCTATATTGCATAGTTTTCTACCAACCATGAGAACCTACTTTGAAATACACGTTTCCTGACCACTACCTGAACCACAGATTCACAGTGCACCTCTGGCCTTCAGTCTCATTCCTGGTCTATGACATAGGTCATCAATAAACAACAAGGAATATGTGAGATTCTGCTTTGAGTTCCCATATGAAAATCTGTTCCAGTTCAGGATTCCAGGTTCCCACTTGTGGGTGATTACAATTGCCTTCTGCATGAAAACCTTGTGTGTGTGTGTGTGTGTGTGTGTGTGTGTGTGTGTGTGTGTGTGTGTGTGTGTGTATACATACATATATACATACATACATACATACATATATATGCCATCAACATTATTCACAGCACTGACTTGATATATTCAATATGTAGATTGTCCGTAGGACATATTAAGGTCCATGTACCTGATCTGAAACAAAGCTTTGTTGTAATTTCCCTAGCATACATACAGAAATGTAACTCAACAAAGACCACCACAGTATTTCTACCTGAAAGCTATCAGCTTGCATGCAGATTACTTGTTAAGCCCATCAACATGTTCAGCACTCATAGTTGCTGAACTCCTTTCATCAAAGGACAAGTTCCCTAGACTATAGCTATTTGATTCTACATAATCTTCTCAGTTCCTGGTACTTTCAGTGTCCTCATGTAGAGTCCTTCTGGCAGCACATATTCGCATTTAGATCCAAGAACTCAGCGGGAAGGGAGGGGATCAACTGTCCTTAAGTTCATCACCACTATTTCCCTTACTATTTGACATCAACTCAGTTGTTAAAGTGATGTGAGGTGTGTGTGTGTGTGTGTGTGTGTGTGTGTGTGTGTGTGTGTGTGTGTGTGTGATGCTATTATCAGACATGCCAGGGTAGAACAGTACTGAAAGAAGTACTTAACAATATTCTATCACCCACAAAAGTGCACATAGGAAAGCCGGGCAGTGAGACATGGTGATCCTTTGGTAAATCTTCCAGTATATATTCTTTCCCCACTTTCCTAGGAATTATTTAGCCAGGGAGAAGTTTAATCTTTATGTTTTTGTAAACTTTCATTCTCTGTTAGCTCTTCTCAACTAACTAACTAACTAACTAACTAATTAACTAACTATATATGTACATATATGTGTGTGTACATGTATAAATATGTATGTACATATATATACACACATATATATGTTATTTACCTGACAAGCTTATATGTATTGCCATGTGTATAGCTTGAAATATCTGTGTATTATAAAATGGCTACTAGGGTTAAAAAGTGCATGTATTATATTACAGGCTTAACGTGATTATAATGAGAACAGTTAAGACCTGCTCTCAGCAGTTTCCCAGCAGAGAACACATAGCTGTTGCCTATTGTCACTATGCTGTGAAGTCGATCTCCTGAGCTTTGCCTCCTGCCTAAGTGCAAAAGAATGTGGATTTTTGATGTTTCTATAATTGTATTATGCTGTGGCTTTGTCTGAGTTAATTCTCATTCAAGTTTCTCAGGACTAGAAATCTCATTCAATCTGGACCCCATTCTTCCCTTCAGCTACAGAACATTTCCCTCCTTTCAATTACCCAACTCCTTTCTTCTCTTTATCCTCTTTGTTGTGAGCTTCACTGGTAGATATTGGACTCACTAAATCTGCCCTTTATGTCTCTGTGTTATTCTTTTATACATTGTGTGTGTGTGTGCATGTGTGTGTCTGAATGTCTGTATTTGTTTGTATATATGTGCATGTAGTTCATTAATGGAGGTAAATCTCTCCTGATAATTTCTAGTCTAGAAACAATGTATGAAGCATTTTATGATCTCTAAATTTTCAATAAGTTACTTTATTTTTCTTATAGCCATATATTTATTTATGCATATGCTTATTATATAATATTTTATGTTCTTTTTATGGTTACTGTAGCAGATAGATCATTGTCTTCAGTTACTTCTGGTCCCCGCAAACATATGAAGATTCCAGTTCCCAAATCAGAAAGCACTTTGTGTGATTTTTAAGGATGAGGATGTAATCAGACCTCTTACGTGAGAGATGCAGGAATGTGGAAGACAGAGCAGGTTTTTTAAAAAATATACTTTATTAATTTATTCATATTACATCTCAATTGTTATCCCATCCCTTGTATCCTCCCATTCCTCCCTCCCTCCCATTTTCCCCTTACTGCCTTCCCCTATGACTGTGACTGAGGGGTACCTCCTCCCCTGTATATGTTCATAGGGTATCAAGTCTCTTCTTGGTAGCCTGCTATCCTTCCTCTGAGTGCCACCAGGCCTCCCCATCCAGGGGACGAGGTCAAAAATGGGGCACCGGAGTTCAAGTGAAAGTCAGACTCCACTCTCCACTCAACTGTGGAGAAAGAGTCAAATGGTATATACTCACTTATATCTGCATACTAGCCCAAGGGATATGTCCCATGAAAGTCTTCACTTACCAGGAAAGTGGGTCAGAGGGGAGGACATCCTATTGGGACTTTAGGTGAGAGAAGCATGGGAGAATGGGGAAATAGAAAGATCCAGAGGGTCCTAGAAACCTACAAGAAGAACATCATGACAGGCAGATCTGGGCCCAGGGGTCCTGCTCAAACTATGGCACCAGCCAAGGACAATATGTGCGGTAAACTTTGAACCCCTACCCAGATCTAGACAGAGCAGTTTTGATGACGGCTTTAGGAGGCAGAAGAAGCCTGGAGCACAGGAGTGCAAGAGTCTCTAGAAGGTGAAAAAAGAAAATGTCTGCTGGATGCTCCCAGAAAAAACCCCTTTCCATGCTGGCCCCTCTGTCTTTAACAGTTCTAATCCACTCCGCAAATGCAAATTTATAATGGTTTAGCCATCACTATTAAAGTATATTATCACAGTATATTGAAAGCTGAGGTTGGTTGTGCCTTTCTTTTTCTGGTACTGAACATATTAAGAGCTTTTAGAAATCCTGTCATGGTTATTTTATCTGGAGTGTTCCTTGTTAACTTTCTCTTCAATATGCTGTCCGTTTTCCTTGGAGACACAGACCTTAAGGCCTGGCATTTGCCTTCACTGCTTCTGCCTGAGGGGTTCTACATAGCGCCTCCAGGGTAATGCTGGTCCTACAAAGCACCAAGCGGCCATACTGATCACAGCTGTATTGCTGTCTGCTTCTTCGTCATATCCAGGCAAATATTATTGCCTACGTCTTTTCCCTGGCAGGGAAAAAGTGGATTTTTAAAATCAGCAATGTTTTCAAGTTCATTGCTACTTACTTTGAAGAATAAAAATCATGCAAAAGTATTGGACAATGCTGGAGACTATGTCTTGTACAGAAACATAAGAATACTCATTTTACAATCTTGTGTGGTCTGATAATTTTAATGTAGATCATACACTTCAGATATGTACTTCTACAGATCTTCAGGGTGAATTCTCCTTATAAAATTTGCTTTTAGGTATGCATATCATTTCTCTTATAGTGACCTCTATAAAGGTAATTAAATATATATAAAGATGCCAATGTCCACTTCATAGCTCATTCTGTGGTGCCGGGGAAATTTTAGCCACCTCTCTAAATTAAGTCTTTTAGCAGACCACTGTTTTAATTTTAAATATCTTTATGATATTTACAAATGAAAATACTTATTTTTCATTTTATAAATTTTAATAACTTACAGCTGGATCCCAGCCCTCTGCCTCCTCTCCTCCCAGTTCCACCCTCATCCTTCACCTCATCCTTCTCAGAGAAGGGAAGCCCCCAAGGAGTACTCAACCACCCAGCACCTCAAGTCTCAGCAGCACTAAGTGCATCTTCTCCCACCGGGGCCTGACAAGGCAGCCCATCTAGGAGAAAGGGATCCAGAGGCAGGCAACAGAGTCAGAGACAGCCCCTACTCCCATTGTTAGGGGACCCATATGTTGACCAGGCTACACATCTGCTACTTATATGTAGGGGTCAAGCCCATGCATGCTTTTTCATTGGTGCTCACTCTCTATGAGACCAGATTAGTTTACTCTTAGAGTCCCAAATATGTTTATTATAATGTACTATTTATTAAATATAGCCAAATATAATAAATACTACATGATAATAAGCCTATTTGTGACTATTGTTGGTTAAGCAATACCATTTCTGCTATTCTTTCTCTTCTAAAATGCTTTCTTGGCATTGCCACTGACATACTGGTGACATTGATTTCCTCCATCTGAATCAAAATGTATGCTTCCTTTTTTATTTTACTTGGTCTCCATACCATGGAACCAACAAAGGTGAATCACAAGAAGAGCAACATTTGCCCTTTCTCATAGAATGGCTTTGCTCATCAAGTTATGAAGACTGAAAATGCCTAATTATAATATGAAGTTTGATGTGCTTTTTTTGTAGATTGCTAAGGCTAAACAAGTAAGAATGTGGATTTAAGGGCGGGGCAGAGTATCCAGTTATATCCTCACAGAGACATCCTCTCAGTTCCATACTGCTAAGTTCACTTCAATGTCACATCGCTCAGGAGGAATGTCAGGGTGAGGGTTTAGTTAACATGGACATAATCCAAGCTGGCTGTAGTCCCACACAAGCAGCACTGCTTCAGGGAGACCCTTTTTTTTTTTTTTTTTTTTTTTTTAACCTGCTAGTTTCGCAGCACACTGTTCTTGCCCGTTTGTTTGCAATGTCTTGCTGAAGAATCTGGTTTCAACTCTGGGCCAACGGCAGATGAAAACTGACATGCTCTCAAACACTAATAATGTCAAGAGTTGCAGATTTGAGTCAAGCTCAATATAATTATAACTTCTTCAAGATGTTGAGCCATCAAAGAATATCACCCACCAACTTTCTTCTTGTCTGGTCTTAGTGAGAATGCATGCGTGTCTAAAGAAAATGGATGGTGGCCCTTTATGGCAACCACTTTACTCCGTTTCAGTGTTAAAGCGAGTCAAGCTGTGGCAGAGCTGGCTTGATCTTGATGTCTGTTCTTTTATGTCCTTTGTGCTAATAAATGTTCAGCATCCTTCACTTGTAAAAGGCTCAGTGCTGATACAAAAAACAATACCTGGATACTATTAGTTTATAGTATATGTATTCCCCTGATTTTCAGTTTTAGTGATCTTCTAAATTAATACCACTTTTCTCTCTTATGCTTTAAAATTCTACTTCCAACCCAACAGGGAAATATGACACAACTGAGAAAAACTACCATGAACCACTAAACAATAAACTCACCTTTTAACTGACATCCAAAAGAAACAGAAAGGCCTACTTAAGTGTATCCAGCATACAGGAATAATTCAGAACTGGCCCTAAACATTTCAGAGTTTGCAAAGCCCCCTGTGGCTTTGTAGGTGCCCGGCTTAGCTCAGCCTCTATGCTGGGCCACTTATTTATTCCTTATCATCTCATTAAAAGGAAATAGAGATATTCATATTATTGAAACTCTACCAACTTTGAATTACTTGATGCTTTTTTGTGTGTTAAAGTTCAGGTTATATTACTTAAATTTCATTCCTTTTTACATATCCTTGAAGCCAGTGTCCATCTAATTTCCTGTAAAGAATTCTTGGAGCCAGTGAGGTTGGTCAGTGGGTAAAGTGCCTTGTTACCAAGCTGACTATTGAATTTTGTTGTGGAACCAACATAGTAGAGGGATAAAGTCATCTCCTGCAAATTCCCCATGACTGCTACAGGGTTCGCCACCTTAGGGTAAGACAAGTTGTGCCTGTTACTCAGGACTAGCATGAAGAGCACTGAGCTGTCCTATGGAGGCGTAGAAAGCCATAGAGGTGCACATTTAGGATGCCAGGAGAACATTGGAAGAGACACATCAATCACAGATTTAAAATGAAAATTTAAAATATATATATATAATTGGATAAAGAATTCACCAGTGGCTGTTTCCATTAGCTGAGGCAAAAATGCTATGCCAAACTTTAGTTGAAGCTAAGGCTAGCTGCCACAGCAATTATTTATTACCAGAAATATTTGTCTTCTGTATGAGAATTCCTCATGCTTATGGTGCCTATTATCTGCCAGTCTACATCATCTGCATTGTTCCAGTCACAACACGAGTCCAGTGGCCCAGGAACATAACCATATCTCCCCACTGAGACACAGTGGGGCATTTATTGCTCTACTTTCCAAGTTCTTGTCAGTACCTACGTTTTCTGAGAGTGAATATTTCCCCCATAAACAACTACAGCTATCATAACATCCCCTGAGGTGCATAATTTAGGATGAGATGTTTAATGTTCTTATTCAAGAACTACTCTAGCATGTAAATTTTTTTCCAAATGGAAAGCCAACTTAGCATTCAATTCAATCCAAAATGGTTACTCTTCCCCAGAAAGCATTTAAAATGTCATTTTTCACGTATACATGGACATGCATCCCGCTACACAATTGCCCTATAGCCATTACATTTTATGGAAAGAAGCTAAATTGGCAACAGAATTATAAAGAATTTCTTATAAAGTTTTATTTGAGCACTTGCCAATGGAAAAATCAAGACTTTTTGAAAATAATAATATTGATGCTAATACAAGGAAGAGATCAGCCCCGTGTAATATGGTCTGAAACAAGAAGAGCAGAACTTCAAAGAAGATGAATCTCTGAGGAGAAATCTCATTCTTACTAAGAGGGTCTGTTCAAGCACCGTTAAAGATGACTTAGAAGTTAGTTACAGGAAACTACTGTGCATGCCTGCATGCTGTGTGCATAAGCATGTGAATGTGTGTGTGTGAATGTGTGTGTGTGTGTGTATTCAATGCTCATAATCCATGTAATGTAAATTCAGTACATCTGAAGTTGTGTGATCTATACTCTCAGAAAAGCAATACCTTCAGGCTGTTGTGAATATTCAGCCTTTGGAAATGCCACTACCATACAAAAATTGGACACAATCACATTGGGCATAACCCTTAACAAAACTTTACAAACTATGTTTGTTTAATTGCTCCTTCAAAAGCAGTCTGAAGTGCCCCCATTCGCATCTCTTACGACGCAACATTCTCCTTGTACTCAGCTGTGATCTCTTGGAATGAATGAGAGTTACAGATGGAGGCATGTGTGCTCTCAATGGCTGCTTGACTTACAAAGGACAGAGACATCTCACTGTGACACAGTGCTACATAGGGAAATAAGTAAAATATAGATCGGTATGCTATGATTCCATGTGAAGACATAAACATTGAGGAACAGTGTTCCTGGGCAGGGTACAGCAGGTAGCACCAGACACCTCTTTCCCCACTCACATAACCACTGGTCGAACCTCCCAGATGTAACTCTTAGGCAACTCTGTGGTGTACTGAAAAATTCTCTATGGAAGTCTTTCAGTCACAACTTTCAGCTGACGTGGACTGCAGACTTGATTTGATTTTGGGGCAGGGAAATGAGCACTTGTGCCTGGAGGAGATAATACACAGAACACAAGCAAACAGGGAGAAAAACACTTTGGTCCCCAAGTATCTAAAGCACCTGAAACTTGTGCTCACGTTACTAATTGCTGCTTCTGATCAAAGACACAGAGGAAACATATGCCACCATATTTTTCTCATTGATACAGTCCTCCAAATGTGGGCTAAGAGGATTTCCATACATTTAAAATGTGCTGAGCTACCTTTTCCTCCCGCTTTCATTTATCTCCATGAAGACAGGCACTAGACAGCAAATCTTTGAAGGGCAGCTATTTACAAGGAAAACATTACAAAGTCACCTGCACATGTAAGAAATAAGCTTTGAAAAATAGGGGAAACGGCAGCACGCACCAGCCTAAAACTAACACGAGGCACCAAGATAGTCTACGCCCATCCAAAACAAAAAGGGCAAAATTGAAGACAAAGGCACAAACTGATGAGAAAGTCTGATTTCAACAGCCTCATTATCATCCCAGAGGTCCAGCATTCACATCAGCATCACAAGGCATATGAAGTGCTGAAAAACGATGTCAAACAAAAACACTATATCCTGCGTAATCACCAAGACAGAAGAAGGATGACATTGGCAAATAAACAGAGTGGAGGATTTTGTTACCACCAGATTTCCAGTAAGAAATGCTACAGTGAGTCCTTGTTGACATACACATTAAAGTGTAACTCAAAGCCATATGAAAAAAATAGATCCAAATAAGGGGAAATCACTGAATAATCTAAAATTTAGTATCCCTATAGCATTATATAACTCTAACTTATGTATTCTACACGATATAAGACTAAAATATTAAAACAGATTTGTTAGTCTAAATTTGGGTTGTTACATGTTTTTTTCTACATAATTTAAAAATTAGATATACAAAAATATCAATTGTTGTTTTGGATCTTAAAATGTACAAAGATACAATTTTATAGCCTGGACAACTGCAAGAGTAGGGATAAAGCCTCTAAAGGAAAATGTTTACAGTATTGTTTGCTGGTATGCATTCCAAGCTAAGTATAACTTATATCTATATCATATTAAAATGTAATCACCATAGAAACCACAATAAAATAAAAACAACAAAAAAGAATATACAGGAAGGGAAATGAGAAAGAAGTTTAAATACTTCATTTTAAAAATCAACTACGGTATTGGAGAGAGATGGCTCAGCAACTGAGAGCAGTGGTTGCTCTTTCAAAAAAGTAAGATGCAATTCCTAGCACCTGCACAGTGGCCTACAGCCATCTGTAACTACAGTACCAGGTAATCTGTTGCCCTCCTCTGAGTTCTGCTGACACCAGGTATATATGTTGTATGCAGAAATATATGAAGAGGAAATATCCATAAGCATAATATAAAAATATTATTAATAACTCAGTTAAACATGAAGGAAGAGAAACACAGTGAGTTAATGTTTACACACACACACACACACACACACACATATTATATATGTCACACAAACAAGAAACCAAAACAAGAAAGACCACACGTCAGCACTCTAACTCCATAGCTTTACAAACTGAACAAAGAACAAAAATGAAACACAACGCTTAACAGAAGAATTGAACCATAAAGAGCAGAGCAGAGATTTCTGGAATTGAAACTGGGAAATCATAGAGGAAACCAATTTTATAAAAAGTTAATTAATAGCATTTATTTTTAAGATTCTCAACAATGTACTAGCAAAGTCAAATCACTAACATATTAAGAGGATTATACACCATGACCACGTACAATTTATTCCTGGGAAGCAAATATGTTTCAATATAAAAAACCAAATTTATATAATATACCACATTAACAGAATGAGGAGGAAACAATACACAATCATCTTTATTGATGCAGAAAAATCATTTGACAAAATTTAATATGCTTTCCTGATAGAAGCACTCAATGGAAGGAAATTACATCGCTATAACAAAACCCAGATGGTAACACACAGTCAGCATCACATGCAATAGTGGGAGAAGGGAAGGTTCCTGCAGAATAAACTCTGGCCAGAGATGTTCACTTTGCCAACTCCTCAGCATAAAGCTGGAGTTCCTAGCCAGGCAGTAGGCAAGAAAGAGAGTCTTTCTCAGAATAAAAAAAAAAAAAAAAAAAATCAGTTTTCATAAAAGAAATGATAATATGTATAGAAAAATGTAAGGTTTCATGAGGAAAACCGAATTAAAATAAATTCAATGAAGCTGTAGGATACCAAATCAACACAGAACAATGCTGTTGAATTTCTAGGTATCATACTAAAAATAAGTATTTCAACGGGGGGGGGGGGGGTGTTGAATACAATTTTACTTACAATAGCATCATAAAACAAAATGTGGAAGTTGTGTACAAACATTTCCTACCAAACTAAAGAAGACATTAATTGTGAGTCTGTTTGCGGAAAGAAAGCAGATACTTGCCAAGTGGAAGGCCTGGTAAGGTGCACAGGTTACCTGCTTTGACTTGAACTGCGATTATACCCGGAAATCTTGCGGACTAGGAAGGACTCAAGGGGAAGTGGGTAGATCACGGGGCACGTACGTACATCAACGACCGACCACTCATCTTGTGAGAGGGTGCTCGGTTTCTGCACCTCATTACTTCACTCAAGAGTGCGCTGCTGTAAACACAACTGCAAGCCTGCTACCTGCTACAAGTAGCTGGTTCCTTTTCTGCCTCTGTCTCTGTGTCCATACCATCACAGAGGCCCCACCAGGGAATGCTGGCACCAATCCAATTGTCCTTTCCCGCCACCAATGTCACACAAAGGAATCGTCAGCTACCTGGGCTCGTAAGATTCTGTTCCACCAACATAGAACAGAGTAAGGCGCTATCTAAACTTACTCTCAGTGGTTAAGAGCACTGCCTGCTCTTCCACAGGTCCTGAGTTCAATTCTCAGCAACCACATGGTGTCTCACAACCGTCTATACTGTGATCTGGTGCCCTCTTCTGGCCTGCAGGTGTACATACAGGCAGAGCGCTGTATACATAATAATGAATAAATAAATCTCAAAAACAAACAAACAAACTTACTCAAGCCATTAACAGATTTAGTGAAATTCTGGTGAAAATTTCAATGACTTAAAGAGAGAGGAAAAACATCTTAAATTTCTTAAAATCTCAGGAGATCCCCTCACAGCCAAAACAACTAAACTAAGTGGGAGCAATCACGCTTACTAATTTTAGAACTCAACTGCAAATCTATGGTAATCCGACAGTGTGGTACCAACATTAAAACAAGCATCCCAGCGGATTGTAAAGCAGAGCTAGAGCAGTCCCTTCGTGTGCATCGAATAATTTTGAGGTGGAAGTTAAAAATATTCAGCGGGGGAGAAGTGACTGCAACAAGTAATGAGGGGAGACCATCCTGGCGTTGGACTGTTACCTAATAAGATACACAAAAATAAACTTAAAATTGACTAAGTGCCTAAACGTAAAGACTAAACAATATCTGATTTCCCGGAAGGCCCACTGTAAACAATATCTGATTTCCCGGAAGGCCCACTGCGCATGATGGAACCCACTTGCAATACTGCTTGGATGACCAAGAACCAGACACTGGATAGCCCAGGGACCTAGGGTAAAACCAAATGGCACAGGTTTAGGAAATGTGCAGCAATAACATCTCTCCTAACTACATTCTGCTCAGCCAGCATCATCAGAGAAGCTTTCTCTTGCAGAGGATAGGAACAAACACACAACCCAGAGCCAGACGTTACACACAGACTGGGACACTTGGCCCTAAAAAACAAGTCTCCGAGTCCCTTCTGTCGTGGCCCAGGAAACCCTAAAGAAGAGGAGGCAGAAAGAGTGTAAGAGCCAAAGGGGGTGGAGGACACCAACAAAACGAGTCCCTCTATATTGACATGATGTAGGCGCATATGAACTCTGAGGGACCGAGGCAGTGCGCACCCGGCCTGCACAGGTCTGTACCAGGCGCACGGCGCGTATATTACGGCTTCCAGTTTAGTGTTGCTACAGGATCCCTGAGTCTATGAATGAGTGACAATCTGATACTTCCACCTTC
The DNA here is from genome assembly GCF_903995435.1 of Acomys russatus. NCBI lineage: Eukaryota > Metazoa > Chordata > Mammalia > Rodentia > Muridae > Acomys > Acomys russatus. Next base: position 2,237,738 of record NC_067163.1, read on the forward strand.
TCTTGGTCTCTTTTTCCTTCTGTTTGTTCATTTTGTCTAATTCTGATGTATTAGTTTTATGTTTTATATTATATTGTATTAATTACATTATTACCCCTTACAAGCCTGTTTGTTTTCTAGTGAGAGAGAAAAGTGGGTAGGGAGGTGAAAAGGTACTGGAAGGAATAGAGTGAGGGGAACATCTCAATCCGGATATATTAACTGAGAAGTCAATCTCTTTTCTATGAAAGGGAAAATTACATAAATATTAGATTTTTTTTAAGTACCACTGGGAAAATTCTTCATGATATTGCAAGAAATCAGAGTAAAAATTAGGTAAAACATATGTTTTGAGTTTTGTCTTATAAAAGTTGAATATCAAAAGACATACTCAAAAAACACACGTAAAAAAAAGCGTGTAAGTCAGACCCCACTCTCCACTCAACTGTGGAGAATGTCCTGTCCATTGGCTAGATCTGGTTAGGGGTTTGAAGTTTATGGCCTGTATTTTCCTTGGCTGGTGCCATAGTTTGAGCGGGACCCCTGGGCCCAAATCTGCCTTTCATAATGTTCTTCATTTCACACGAACTCTGGTGCCCCATATTTGACCATGTCCCCTGAATGGGGAGACCTGGTGGCACTGAGAGGAAGGATAGCAGGCTACCAAGAAAAGACTTGATACCCTATGAGCATATACAGGGGGAGGAGGTTCCCCTCAGTCACAGTCATAGGGGAGGGGAGTAAGGGGAAAGTGGGAGGGAGGGAGGAATGGGAGGATACAAGGGATGGGATAACCATAGAGATGTAATATGAATAAATTAATAAAATTTTTTAAAAAGCGTGTATACTGGAATTTCATCTATCTAATAATTAAGATCCAGAACATATAGCAAATTCTAAAAATATTTTAAAACACCACAAGAATAATTAGTGTTCAAAAGTAGACAAAAGACACAAATAGTCCAGTCTGAAAGTACATAACTGAAAACCCATTCAACAATACTATCCATAGTAGTAGACAATGCAAAATAAGACACTTATTTCTTCATTCAGTTACACTGGCAAATATTAAAAAATACAAGATAGCAACTGATGAAAAGACTGTAAACCGCAGGCATGGAGGAGAAGTGTTAGCCTGTAAGGTACAAGCCTGAAAACTTCAGTTCAAGTACAGGAATCCAAACGGTAGAAGCAGATAACTGTATCCTTTAAGTGCACACACAGAACAAATAAATACTAAATTAATTAGGTAATCATCTGTGAACACCTGACACCTGAAAAAAGAAAGTACAATGGTGCAGTCACATTAGAGTGCTGTATGTCAGTTTTCTGACTAATTCAAGACAAAATTATTAAATTATCAAATAAATTATATAACAATATATACTTGAACAAATTGAAAGCAATGACCCAATGACATAGACAATATAGACAGATAGATTATAGATGATAGATAAATGACAGATAAATGATGGATAGATAGATGGGTAGATGACAGATGATAGATAGATAGATAAAAATAGATAGATAGATAGATAGATAGATAGATAGATAGATAGATAGATAGATATGTAAAAGTAACTTTTATTTGCCAGATCTAATTGCCAACTCAGAGGCTTACTGTAGAATAAGCTCACCCTTGCTAGCTCTTTCTGAATTCCAGCTGGCTGGTTCAACGCAGGTGTTCTGCCTCAAACTGGACTCAAAGCTGACTGATTCAAACTGGCTTCTCTCAGCTCCTTGCTGAATTACTCTGCTTGGCTGCAAATTAACTTTAGCCATCTAGTCTAATCTACTCGGTTCTTCTTATTCTCTGGATCTTTCTGTCTTTACATGTGTCTAGCTTGTTCTTTCTGCTATCTGTCTCTGTAAAACTGTCACAATAAGAACTGCCTCTGAACTCCACAAATGGAATTGCCACCAACTGACCTGACTCAACACCACTGCACTGACTCACAACTGACACCCTCCTGCACTGATATCCTCCTGCGCTGCCTCCCCTCACACTAACAGCCTCCTGCACTGACAGCCTCCTACAGTGACAGCCTCCTGCACTGACAGCCTCCTGCACTGACATCCTCCTGCACTGACAGCTTCCTACAGTGACAGCCTCCTGCACTGCCTCCCCTCACACTGAAAGCCTCCTGCACTGACTGCCTCCTGCACTGACATCCTCCTGCACTGACAGCCTCCTGCACTGACATCCTCCTGCACTGATATCCTCCTGCACTGACAGCCTCCTGCACTGACAGCCCTTCTGCACTGACAGCCTCCTGCACTGACAGCTTCCTGCACTGACATCCTCCTGCACTGACATCCTCCTGCACTGACTGCCTCCTGCACTGACTGCCTCCTGCACTGACTGCCTCCTGCACTGACTGCCTCCTGCACTGACAGCCTCCTGCACTGACAGCCTCCTGCACTGACAGCTTCCTGCACTGACAGCCTCCTGCACTGACTGCCTCCTGCACTGACAGCCTCCTGCACTGATGACAGCCTCCTGCACTGCCTCCCCTCACACTGACAGCCTCCTGCACTGAGCGACCACGTTCCCTTGTCAATGCTCTCTTAAGTAATCTCCCTTTCTTTTCTGTTCTCATGGGAATTGGGCATACCCTTTTCTGTCAACCCTTTCTCTGATTTGTCACTTTGTCTGGTCCTCAATTATACATCACTTTCAGATAAGAGTGCTTCCTTCTACAAACTAACTTTACCTTCCTTGCTTTGGATTAAGGTGTTGACTAAGGGTGAGTGTGCACTCCAAGTAGAGGGGTTAAAGGTATGTGGCAGCATGATAGATTCATCTTTGAATGCAGTAAAATAGTTCTCTGTCATCTAATTGTGCATGAAATGAAAGTAAAATGTGAATAAGAGTATATGTGATATTTTACATATTCAGCATAATGTCACTACTCACTAAAATTAAGCCGTGTTTGAAATATAGTACAAAACATATAAAATGTAGTAACATACTAGCTGCAATACATCAGTCACAAAAATAAAAGTTCTCTCTGACTCTGCCTGTACTAGACACTGCCTGCTATAATCAGAAGAAGAGGACAGAGCTCTTTGTCAAGAAGTATGGAGCAGAGCATGATGTTTGGTTCAATGGGGCTGTGGTTTAATTTTTCTGGATGAAGTAGTTCTGAAGCTGGATAATCCGTTCAAAATATTGATGTGTTTATTCTCACTCAAGGACACACAAAATAGCTCTGGTAACAAAGTTTGTCATGACCTTTACCACAACAAAGAGAGAAGCAAAAGTAAAAAGATGACGGTTTGCTTTAATTTTGTGCTTTTCTCTAGCATCTCAGTTGACTCTCATAAAGTCACTCTAATAACCACAGTGAGAAATCCCTGGGAATAGAGGTAGTCATTTCAGATACCTAAGGATCCCACACTTTATTTTTCAGCACCTTGGGCCAAAGGCTTGAAAATTTTTAATTATCAGATTGCTACCATCATCCATTTTATAAGCATTAACACTTCTCATATTTGTGTTAAAATACCTTGACAAAGACATCTCCTTTCTCCATTACTATGTTACTACTCCATATATTTTTTTTAGGTCTTCTCTGATACATCTCCATTTTATAAATGCTAGGGATGGCATGCAACTGCTTCTCCCCACCTCTGTCTCTGTCTCTGTCTCTGTCTCTGTCTCTGTCTCTGTCTCTGTCTCTGTCTCTGTCTCTGTCTCTGTCTCTCTCTCTCTCTCTCTCTCTCTCTCTCTCTCTCTCTCTCTCTCACACACACACACACACACACACACACACACACACACACACACACACACACACTTTTTTCCTTTAACTTATCTCTGAGCACAGGGGTTATGGTTTTGCTTTTATTTGACACAATTTTTCCCATCAAACACCTTGAAGAAACAAACAATATAAAAGTCCAAGTCCACACTCCAACCCCATGCTTCATTGTTTCATTGATAAGTCTGGGAAGTGGAGTACAGTGGGAAGGAAACAGCCAGCCATTCTGAGTTTATCATGAAGCTATCACACAAAAACTAGAAAGGAGTTGGGGGAGTGAAAGGAAAGTGTTGAAGAAAATAATCAAGTGTAGTGAGTAGTTGCAATTACAAATTAGGTAATTGGGCATGGAAACATTTGCTTTAATTTGAGCATTCTGCTGTGAACTCTGAATTCGCTGCTGTCTATTTGTGTCAATGCTTCCCTATTTCTTGTTTCTTAGTTACTTTAAGAAATAATTATCTTCAGCTGGAAATAAAATATTCTATGTGGCGCATTACATAGATGAAGCTCCATGCTACATCACTGTACAATGACAACCATTTGTGTTTTGATCATCAGATATCTTACCAAGTCTAAAAATGGAAGCGAAAACTATAAACCCTGACAAAGGAGCTGATGACTCTGGAAATGAAGGCATACACCTGAAAACTGGAATCAGTAAATTTGCTCAGAGCTGAATAGGTCCATGGCAGCTGCATTTTAAAGTGATGCCTTCAAAACCCAAAGGGGAAAAATGGTGTTTCTCAAATAAAGCTGAGAGAGGAAAGGGTGCTGGAAGCATTAAAGCTGCTAAAGAAATAACCACACACTCATAAATTTAGCACAAATTTCCCCTGTGCTTTCAAGAGTAAAACATGCTTCACCCACAATACCATGCTCCAGCAAATGTTTTCAATGAATCTCAGTCCAACAGTCTTGGAAAGCATGGACCCCAGCACCAACATCTTCCTCTTGCTAAGCCCGAGCCAAGTGAACTGTAGGGATATTTTGGACAACTGTAATGAATATAATAAACGTGGTAGTTTCCCTATGGTGAGTCACTGTTTAGCAGATATAATGTGCCCTGAAAAGGCTGTTCATAGTACCTCATGAGACTTCAGTGACTCAACGGGAAGATTATGGTTCTTCAGTGGTTTTGTCAATATACCCACTAACACATAACAAGCCTGAATGCACAGAAACAAAAATAACTATTAGGCTATTGTAAATATCTAATATTCTGTTGTCACAAGTTTCTTTTTCTTTATAAATAATGCAAAGCATTATTTTTATAGAACATAACATATATTTATAGAAAATACTAGCCTATGTGCAACTATTTTAATAATACTTTGATTAAAGTGAGGGTGTGTTTGGGAATTTTGGACATGAGAAAACAATTTATCTACTTTCTATTTTCTCAGTCTGGACTAGACTCTGGAAAAATACGTAAACAAAACAGAGCGGAGGGAGCTGTGCGCGGGTAGTTCTTACGCCTCCAGCGTCCCGCTGACGCAGTCAGTGCCTCTGACCAACATGTGATGCCCATCTGTGGTCAGATCATTCATCCCGATGGCGAGGCAAAGGCAGACAGGCGAGCGAGTGCTGTCTACCGGCCCTCCTCCTCGGAAACACTCCAGCAGAGTGCACTGCTTGGAAAAATTGCAAATTTTCTCTCTAAAACCACTCATTCTGACATTTGTTATATTTCCATGAATTGTGTAGTTACTGTACACATTTAAATATATAACTTCTCCAACTTTTCAGCAGTAAGAAAATAAATTAGGATGGTTAAAATTTCATGATTATTACAACAGTTAATAAGCAAGGATAAATAGACATAAGGTAAGACAATGATAAATGCCTTTTGAGAGGAAATGCTTTCTGTAACAGATGGTCCTTGAGCATTCAAATTAAGTGAAAAACAGCTGATGCCAACTATATTTGTAATAAAAATTTAAATAAAGCAAAAATATCCTATATTACAATTTGAGATTTTAATTGCCTCAAGTTTTTGTTTACCAACTACTGAATAAATATAAGATAAAGTAGTGTGAAAGGATCTATGTCTTAATGCATGTTCATTGTGGGAAAAATCCCCAGATCCTTCTAATAAGCAAAATATCTTCTTTGCGGTCCATAAGCACTCTAAGTCAGGTTAATGGCTCGGTTAGCAAAAGCCTTTCCTTCCAACATGAACCATTGAGTTTGATCTTTAAAACCCAGCAGGCGTGGTCAAACATACCTGCAATTCCAGAGTTGGGGAATGGAGACAAATGACTCTTCAGGGCTTACTGGCCACCCCAGCCTGCCTGATAAGTTCCAGGGCAGTGGAAGAATCTTTTGCAAAAGACAAAGATGCACAGCAACCAAATGAGGACAGCCATAGGTGCCTGATGGCCTCTATAGACAGCTGCCCACATGGACTTACAGACACAGAGAGATCTTTGCACAATAAGCTTCATTTTACATGTATTTTACTCATAGTATATTAATGGAAAAACAAATGTTAGTATTGCTTTTTACCTAACTTCGTCAATATGTGGATTTCCCTTTTAGATAACGTGTATGTAATTGTATCCGAGTATAACTCTGAATATCTAGATTTATAAAAGCTGTGATATAAAGCTTAACTTAGAGTGTGTGGCCTGACTTGGGGTATTGTCCAATAAAGTTTATTTGAGGGGTTCTTCAAAAAAAAAAAAAAAAACTCATGACAAACATTCTAAAACGATGAAGTGATCAAATTATGAGGTTTTACATTTAGATTTATACAACACCAATTCTAAGGGTTATTTTTTGTTGTTGGTGTTTTTGTTTGGTTTGGCTTGGTTTGGTTTTTGTTTGTTTGTTTTTATTGTTTTTGTTTTGTTTTGTTTTTAGTTTGCTAGAAAATCTCATCTGGGAAGCAGATTTTATGCAACATCGAGACAGGACATTCCCAGAACAAGACTTAGGACCAGATACAGGGTATACAGAAATCAGCATTTCAATTACATAATAACTTTATGCCAACAAGCAAGATTATTGTTTAGGAAAACCTGTAATCTCCAATTTATACCTCCTTCTTTTTTTTTTTTTTTTTAAATTTACTTTACACTCCTTTCACAGCCCCTCACTCCTCTCTTCTTCTCCAGTTCCACCCTCTCACCCTCATTCCCCTCCCCCACTTCTCACGCCCCACGCACACAAACCCACCTCAGCACATCAAGTTGCATCAGAATTAAGCATACCTTCCTCCGCTGAGGCCACATAATGCTGCCCAGCTAGGGGAAAGTGATCGAAAAGCAGGCAACAGAGCCCATGTCAGAGACAGCCCTTGCTTCACTTGCTAGGAGACCCCACCCCATGAAGATTTAGCTGCTCATCAGTTACATATGCGTCAGGGATTAGGTCCAGTCCATACATGCTCTTTGGTTAGTAGTTCAAAATCTGTGAGTCCCCAATGTCCTCTGTTAGTTGACTTTGTAGGTCTTCTTGTGGAGGTCTTGTCCTTTCCAGGTCCCTCTATCTGTCCTCTCACACTTCCACAAGACTCCCCAAGCTCTGTCCCATGTTTGGCATCTGTTTTACTCTGCTGATGAGTGGAGCCTCTCAGAAAACAGTTATGTTGGGCTCCTCCTGTATGTAAGCATAGCAGAGTACCATTAATAGTGTCAGGGGTTGACTCTCTCCCATGAGGTGGATCTCAAGGTGGGCCAGTCATTGTTTGCCCCTTTCCTCAATTTCTGCTCTATCTTTATCCCTGCACACTTTGGAGAAATACAAATCAAAACAACTCTGAGATCCCATCTTAACACCTGTCAGATTGGCTAAGAAACCTACAAGAAGAACATTATGATAGGCAGATTTAGGCACAGGGATCCTGCTCAAACTAAGGCACCAGCCAAGGACAATACAGGCGGTAAACTTTAAACCCCTACCCAGATCTAGCCAAAGGACAGGACATTCTACACAGTTGAGTGGAGAGTGGGGTAGGACTTTCACACGAACTCTGGTGCCTCATATTTAACCACGTCCCCTGGAGGGGGAGACCTGGTGGCACTCAGAGGAAGGACAGCAGGTTGCCAAGAAGAGACTTGATACCCTATGAGCATATATAGGGGGAGGTAATCCCCCTCAGGAACAGTCATAGGGGAGGGGAATAAGGTGAAAATGGGAGGGAGGAAAGAATGGGAGGATACAAGGGATGGGATAAACATTGAGATGTAACAAGAATAAATTAATAAATAATTTTAAAAAAAGATTAAAAAAACTCAAGCAAAGCACATGTTGATGAGGATGCAGAGTAAGGGGAACACTTCTCCATTGCTGTGGGAGTGCAAACTTGTAGCACCACTTGGAAAATCAATTTGGAGAGTTCTCAGAAAACTAGGAATAGTTCTAACTCAAGACCCAGATATACCACTCCTGGCCATATACCCAAAACACCTTTTCTTTTATTTCTTTTTTAAACAGCTGGTACAGCATTGAGAATTATGTCAAAGGCGCATCCTCTCCCTCCTTGTTGACACTAACTGCAAATTAAACCAGGAGGAAACACAAAGCAATCGGTGCTCTGAATTCTCAAAGCACTGGAATATCTATGTTTGTTAAAGATGAAGAGAAAAAGATTGGAGGACAAAGTGGGTATGTGAAAATGTCTTGGCTTCCCAAATCTGTCACTAACTATGTTCAAAGCAAAAAGGGAGATTTGTACAAAGTAAGATGAGGGGCCTCTGTGGCAGGAATGAGGGATCCTTGGGGGACACTGGAGGACAAATGGACACAGCAAGCGTGAGGAAAGCTGCTGTATTGTGGAATGATTGAAATATAAAACATGGTGTAAATTATGTGATATACACATTGACTTCTCAGTGACAAGCAGGATTGTGATTCATAATGCATTTGCTATATGAAACACAAGACCCTATAATGGCAAAAGAAATGTTCACAAATTAGATAAGGGCTATGGCTTCTTCCACTAGATTTGAACCACAATTTCCAAGTCATCACTCAATGACATTAGTGTAGTTCTCAGCAGGGCCGTCACTTAAATGGAGCTGTCAGAACTCAGATTTTGTCAATGCCCCAGACTTTTTTAGGTATGTATAATTAGGAGTCAGTATATATTTATTTAATTTACACATGTAATATTGAAGCAACGAATATGAAAGACATACAAGGAGTAAAAGAAGAGCCTACAGCTAAGAACAAAATAGTTTGTTTAAAATTGTGTGCTACATAAGAAAATGATAAATAAATCCCTTGATGGTGAATATCTCAAACGCATTAGTCTTATACCTGCAAGTGAATAACTGATTTTTACGTATGACCTTTACGATGTAGTTTGTGCCTCCATGCATGTATATCTCTTAAACCTTTTTATTTCCTGGTTCTGTCAATTCCTTAATCATCATACTTCTAATAAAAATGACTTTCAGTACCTTCGTATGTTTAGTAATGTTTGGTTTTCTCTCAATCAATGTTCTAAAAATAGTTCCCCTGGAAAGACAAGTGGTGAGGCCTGTGCAGAGCCTCCCTGGCTATGCTAATAACTAGCTAAAATTTGAATCTCCTTTTTCTGTGACATCAGCTATTGCACTGCCCATTCTCTCCTTATGAGTCACTAATAACAACACACTAAATGATTTTTAAGTGGCTGCTGGTGCTTGGGTTGCGGGGGGCAGGTTTTTATGCTCTAGAAGAATCTGCAAGACTGGCTCCTCCTCCTCATTCAAACTTCAGGTCTCGAGTACATTCATGACATTAAAATGCTACCCACCATGAAGTAATTAAATTAGTCCACAAAGCCCTTAGCAAAGGTAAGGTTTCTGGGCTTTCAGTCTCCAGTCTGTGAGTTTAAACAGCCTCTTTTCATTATAAAGTTCTATTATCTGGAACATTCTAATACTAATGAAATGTGAGCTATTACTAATGCTAAGATACAGAGGGATAACAGAATCAAAATCAGTTTAACAATTTGTATTGACTATTCCTTTACCCTCAAGATCCTTAAAGCAGAGAAAAGGCAAAGTTCACACTTGTATGAAACTGCCCCTGCTTGCTGGTGAAGGCTGGAGGTTAGCTAACAGTCGTACCGAGAGCACACTCTTCCGACTCTAACCCTGACTTCAGACTACTGCCCAAGTTGTTTAAGGCTTCACAGTTCCTTAGTGCAGGCTCAACAGGAAACATGCTGCAATCCATCCAACATTAGACAAATGCTATGTGATATTTCCGGACACATGAGGCACCTGTCATCCTTTATCTGTGAGTTTAGAATATTTTCTAGAACTACCGAGAATGGTGAACAATGGCACCAAAACACTGGTAGCCTTGGCGACCCCAGTGAGCCACATCTCTCCCATTCCCTAGAGCTGTGTAATGGGAGTTCCATATGTTCTAAATTCATGAAGTCTACTATGGAAAAGAAAAGCCTTTCATAAATTTGCCAGACTTGATATGAACTCTGTCAGACCCTCAGGAACCTAAGCTTCATGCATCATCCCTGTGTGTACTCTGCACAAGAAGGTTCTAATGTTTCTTTTTTTTTTTTTTTTTTTTTAGTTTAAAATTTTTAATTAATTTATTCAGATTACAAATCAATTGTTATCCCATCCCTTGTATCCTCCCATTTCTCCCTCCCTCCTCTTTCACCCTACTCCCCTCCCCTAGGTCTATGAATTAGGGGGACCTCCTCCCCCACTATATGGTCATAGGCTATCAAGTCTTGTCTTGGTAGCCTGCTTATTCTTTCTTTGAGTGCCATCAGGCCTCTTAAGAAAGAGCATCAGGACCTATGAATTAAAGAGATGCTTCTTAACATTTCCTATGTGATTATGAGAAAGTCACTTAGCATCTACTAGTCTCTGGTCCTTTATTGACTTAAGAGACTACTGTTAGAGGTGATCCATGAGCTATTTGATGAACAATAAACACAAGATATTAAACCAGGGAAATTGGGTTGTTTTAGTTTTATATTGTTAAGGACAGGGTTTTATAGAGCAAGAAAGTTAACACAGGGAGTGCAAAATGTAAGGCACTCAAAATCAAATATGGGAACTAGTTATAGAAATTCTTATTTTAATGTGAAAAATATAACTTTAATTAGTTACACTTTTCAAAGCAGTGATTGGTTAGCACTTTCATCTGGTTTGGGGAAACAAAAATTAAACAAAAGCCTAAGATACTTTTGAGCCCTCATCTCTCTGTGTGCTGTGGGCTTTTTTAGGTGCATTGGCTAGGGCAGAGTCTTGACATAAACCACACTAAGCAATATTGAAGATCTCTATCCTTATAGCCATGGGCTCTTTCAAGACCTGTGTAGGAAAGAAAAAAAAAAAAAAAAAAAAAAAAAACAATTGAATGTTGAGAAAGGTCAGAAGCCCGGATGAAGAGACATTGTGATTAAAGTTTTCCCTCCAGGCAGCTAGACCTTTCTCTGTTCTCAAACCCGAATGCAAAGGCACTTACTTCATGCTGGACCCCTGTGAAGGTTTCAAGAATATGGGTTGTTAGGGATCAGAATTTTGTGTGTGCTTCAAAGCCTTTGCAAGCTCAGCCTGTACCCAAACGGTGGGAACCAGGCCTTGCTGCTCATGAATCTCCTGTGTTTTTCTTTAATTTTTGCTTTTCTCCTTCATTTACAGTTTTAAAAGTCTCATTTTAAGATATGTCATTTAGGAAAAGTAATTCTACAAATCCCTGGAGGGGAACTGAGTTCTTCGATGTCCAAAAAGTATGCTAAAAAACCAATGACATTGTACATGAACTTAAAAAGTTTTAAAGACTTAATTTTTATAAAAACAATTTTTGTGTAGTGCAGACAACTACCAGCTATCTGGTCTCAGCCAGGTGTTTTTCCCCATGAAACAGCTTGGTTTTCTCTGTCTCTGTCTCTGTCTCTGTCTCTGCCTGTCTCTCTTGTGTCTGTCTGTCTCTCTTGTGTCTGTCTGTCTCTCTTGTGTCTGTCTGTCTGTCTGTCTGTCTGTCTGTCTCTCTCTCTCTCTCTCTCTCTCTCTCTCTCTCTCTCTCTCTCTCTCCTTTCACAATCTTTCAATTTTAGACAGAGCAGAAGTTCCCAAATGCATACACAGATTCCTCAGTGATAAAATATGGGAACCTACGAAAAATAAAATAGTAACATTTAAGGTAACTACCCTGCTTGATGCTGCCTGGCATTGCCAAGCCCCATGGCTACAATAGAAGCCAAAATACCTCATGTGTAAATATTAGCTAAAAGCAAGCAGTGAACGCTTGGCAGATCCTCTAAAAGTTAAACATACAATTTCCACATGATCCATCAGTTCAAGTCTTAAGTACATGCCCTGCTGAAACAAACCCACATAGTGAGCACCAGGGTTCCTGGCAACACCATCACAATAGCTAAAATGTGGAGGTAGACCAAGTGGCCATCAGCTCATGAACAGAGGAGCAGAATATATGTCAGAAGGAATGTTTTCAAGTATGAAAATAAACAAAGTAATAATATATACTACAACACAGATAAACTTTTAAAATGAACATGTTCCATGAAATAAGCCAGATACCAAAGGAAATAAATGCTGTTTAATGACATTTATATTATATGAAGTATCTGTTATAGGAGTGACACATTCACAAGGACATAAAGAAGACTAATTCTTGCCAAGAGCTGTGGTAAGGAAAAATGGGAAGGCACTGTTTTATAGAATAAAAATTTTATTTGGAATGACTAAAGAGTTCTAAAATTAAAATGAAGTGATGGGTATACAGTATGACAATAATTAAATTAATATGATTAACTTGTGTGTTTAAAACAATAAAATGGTAAAAAAAAATATGTATTTGTGTACATTTTAGGCATTTTTATCCCATTATACTATTTATAAAAATCTATGAAGTAGATAAGTTATATTCTATCCACATATGGTAATAATTACTGTTACTAATTATCTTTCTTAGTAAAATTTAACTTCAGCTTGATGGATTTCTCAGTATTCTATCTAGAATCCAATAGAGTGGGTAAGTTAAGCACACAGCTGCATCCAGTTCTGTTTTTTTTCCCCCCCTGGACCTTGTCATACCTTGTGGAGAACCCTACGTAGGGGACATAGATCAAATGACATCCTTGGTCCCTCACTACAGACGTCCCATCATGGGGTTGGTGTAGTCTGTCCTTAACAAGCCAGGAAAGATGACTTATCTTTGTTAGTAAAACTCTGATTCTGAGAAAGGAGTACAAGGAGCATTGTGCAGAGGGGACAAACGCTGGCTGTGGCCACAGCCCTTAGGCTGGAGGAGCGCTCTGACCCGTTTGGCCATGGTGGGTGTCAGGAGGACTATTCATGGCAGGCCCTGAGTGAATTCCCACATCCTCACCTGTGGTACAGATGTGGGACCATATGCCTCTCTTCCTGAGGTCTAAGGGCAGAACATAGTCTGTGAGTGACTCCTCCTCTTGAGTCAGCCTCAGCAGTAGCATGAATAGGAAGCACTTTACTAGTTCAAAGAAAAAGCTAAATGTCTGATCTCTAGTGTAGACAATAAAGGTCTCTAGGCTGGAGCCTGGTTGCAGGTCTTCTCTATTTTAGGAAATGACTGTGCTGTTAATCCATGTAGAATTAACGCCACCAGGCCTCCACTGTGCACAACCTTTTGACATCCAGATTGGCCTGTTTAAATACGCTTTGTTGATGCCCCTCAGTTACTTCCTGCACATGCTGGCAAACTACGCAGATATCCAGTGCAGAAAGTCCATCTTGGGGTCTCTGAAGTGATGACTGACTTTGCTGGACAGCTGCCACAACGTGTCAATGTGCACACAACTTCCTTTTTCTAAATTAGTCTTCCAGTAAGCAATGAAAACATACTTAATCTGTTTTTTTGTTTTTTTGTTATTTTTAAGAATGTGAGGGTATCAAGAAAAATCCTATCACAGTTTTTTCTTCCTGAGATCAAGTTTCAGCGTGTTCAGGTGGCAAAGCCATGGTAAATGATCACTTTTTGTGATTTTAAAGCTGTCTGTGGCAGTTCTTTCATAACAATATGCTCTGTACCAGCAAGGAGAAATTAGTACAGTGCTCTGGCCTGCTCTTTGAATTCTGCGCATATATCTAGATTATTTTCCTGCTTAAATACATTCAGCTAACTTTGTAATCAGAAGACTAAACTGCCATCTTTATAACAAGAAACCTAAATGGCTCACATGACCTTTGTTCTCATAGACCAAACCAAATAGTTCTATCCACCTTAAAAATATTTTTGACTACATATCACCTTTGATAATGAGCTGTGGGTATATTTCTGTGATTATTTCATTAATCCTTATAAAATCCATCAACTTATAGAAACAGTCACAGTAGACAAGGGAGGAAAATTACACTGAAATTGGTGGACAAATACACAATGGAGACCAAAGTAGCCAATAGCCCAGAGATACTTAGAAACTGCACAAACAGCTCTCATTTTAACCGGAAAAATACATGGCAAGGTTGTCAAAACAGAGTAATACTTATTTCTCCTGGATGCCATATAATTAGAAAGTCACAGTGTCATCTTAGTAATGTTTGGGCAATTTTGTACGACTTGAGCCTAACCACAGGCAACCATGAGGCAAACCCACTTTGAGATGGATTCTGTACGTAAACAGACTAGGAACACTCAAATACTTCAGTCACAAGAGGTAAGGAGAGAGTGAGTGATTAGAAGACAATTGATCCTGCATCCAGAAAAAAAAGAAGAAGTGTGTGAGAAAATGTAACGTTTAAGCACACACGAGTCAGTAGGATTAACAAGAGCAGACGGACAGACAGACAACAATGGTAGCATTGCTATTTTATATGACTGAATATTGTAATTGTGATATATTATTAGATTTTATACTTTTACTATACTATTAAATAAAGGTATTACATAAATAATAATTTGCTATTAGTCCTAATGTTTAGTTATAGTGGTGGAGCAGACAGAATTAAGTAAGCACTTATTTTTCTGATTTCATTGAAAGTCCTGGAGTTTCATTAAATGAGCCTGAACGAACAGTAGTGATTACAGGAAGTCTGTATGACCATTATGACTTTTCCATAAGTCTAAAATCATATTAAAATAAGATTTTGTACAAAACAGAGCACATTCCAGAGACACTTTGTGTCCTTGGCCTCCTGTCTGCCTTGGGTGTGGCTCCATGCTACAAGTGAAGCCAGCAGGGCAGGGAAAACATTAATAAGGAGGATTCTGGCAGAGCCAAGGGCCTGAGCCCCCTGTCAGCCTACAGACCTGCAGGGAGGGGACACATGAGCCTTGCACCAGCTTCCTGTCCCCAGCTTCCTCACATATAGTAACAATGGAAGAAAGACATAGAATAAAAACACAAATGAAGTCTATGCATTGGATCAGGTCACTGGAAATAATAATTCTCTTCCAGTCTTTGGCAATTACACCTCTCCATTGGAAATGGTTGTCCTCTGTATCTACTAGAAAAATCGTTGAATGCCACACACTTTGCAGTTGAAGTTTTTCATGTTTCTTTCTCTAAAGGGATGCCCTTGGACATTTCATAGGCCTTAGGAATTCTTTAAGGTACATTTGTTACTTAATTTGTGGCTGAAACTGATGTGCAGACTAAGTGGCTCACGGTCACACCACTGCGGCCATGCTGTAGTAGTGTGACGTCCGTTCTGCACGTTATTATTTCCCATGTCAAATACTGAAGTCATCCTCCCAGGCCAGCATGTGAACAAACCCCAAAGGCTTATTCCAGTTAATATAGTGTGTGTTGGTACAGATTTGTGGACTATGAAAACACTGATGATTCATGTGTGCCCTCTGTGTCTTAAGCCACTCACCATATTTACTTACAAATACATTTCCAAATCTGACTCAGTATTTTTGTTGTCTTAGCCTCTAAGTGCTGGGGTAACTTGGTGTACAGCAAAACACAATACATGCAACTACTAGCAGAAAAGCTTGACTGGAAAGACCTTTTTTTCTGCACCATTAACGGAACTCTTCTAAATTTGACCATTATTTTTCTGAGAATGTGAATTCTATGTAATTTAATTTAATTTTTAATATTTCTGTCTTGATAATGTGATGTCTCTCACTTTGCAGATGCTCTCTAGCACAGCTTCAGAGCATGGGTCTCCCCAAAATGACAAAACATTTAATGGCTAACAGAGGAAGGAAAGAGAAATTATCATGTACAAAATAATCCATGAAATATTCATGGACTATGCCATGGCAGTGTCTTAGGGTATAGTTTATTTATACAGTATATAAAGAAGAAAGGCTGTCTCCAATAGGATTTATAAGTTATAATAGTCTGACCCGCTAAATTGGGTAACTAGAGCCACACTATTGCTCTCCAATGGTTACATTTCATAATATTTGTTTTCTCTATATGATTTCTTGTCAAGCCTACAAGTAGCTATAACTAGTTGGCATGGCTACCAGGGCATGAAGGTCTGGCAGGTACACATCAGTATCATGGCTGGCCTCAGACTTTTCACTAAGGCTACTGAATGACTAACTTAGGTGGTCCTGACATAAAAAAGTGAAGACCCCATTCATACACTACATGGGGAATGTACTAATGCTCCATCTCTCTCAAGTCTAGAAATGGAAGCAAAAACATCATGGTGACTGCAACAGCTTTGGTGATGCCTCCAGGCAAGGGCAGTGCATGGCTTGCAGGTGTTACAGTTCTACCCCTGGGCTCATCTCAGAAGGGCTCCTAGCACCTCACAGTCCACGTGACAAGGGTGAATTCTCTGTGGACATTTCAGGAGTGGTAGAAGCAATCCATTAACCTAAGGACTGGTAGCTGTTCCCACTGTCCCTTCTTTTCTTTGCTCTTCCCTCCTCATTTGAACATCTCAAAGGCGCTAATTGCTTCAGTGTGTGGGTGTGCGTGCATGAGATTCTCAGCTCAATGTGGATAGCAACTGACTTCTTTTCTTCTCAAATGAATCTCCTATCCACCCCCTTGATGTGCTGTGTTTCCAGTCAAAGAGCAGGGATAACTCAGAGAGTTCCAGGAAGTGCTTTTCTGGTGTCAAAAGTCCTCTCACTGGAGTTCCTTATAAAATGGGGAAAAAATAAATAAAAGCAATAGGAGAAAATACACAAGATTATTTAAAGGAAAGCTCAAATTGTTGATGTCAGTTTTTCTTTAGAACTGCAATAATTGTGATGTATACTTGTTAATTAAACTTCTCTGTGGATAAAACATTACATAGAGGTAACTCATTCCACAAAGAAAACACTGGTAGACACATGATTAGGAAAACTCAAGTCCTAGACATGACAGGTGACACCATATGGGCATCTACCTTCATCCTCTCACAAATATCTACAGGCTTAAATAAATCTTACTAGTTATGACTATGTGAAATACTTTTGCATAAATCCAATAGAATAGAGATTTAACTTGTATGTACAAAACTTTGAGGAAATGATGAAAGAAATCAAAGATGTGGATAATATCTTAGACAGTTTACGTTAAGATATCCATCTTTCAAACTGATACTTAGATTCAATATGATGGCAATAAAGTGAGGGCAGGTGGTTATTTTTTTAGCTGTACTCAATGTGGTTTTGGATTTCAGACATACAGCAAAAGATGTGAGAAAGCAATGTATTATGACAAAGTCAGACAACAGACAGACACTGCAGCGTTCCAGGTTTAATATATAACTGGTGTAATCAAGGCTGAATGGTGTTAGCTCATGAATGAATCCATAGGTTAATGGAACAAAATAAAGAACTGAGATATGTGTGTACAAAAAAGCATTTACCTAATGCTTAGCATCACACGAAAGCAATTCAGAAAAGAGGAAACAGGCTTGTCAATGAGTGATGCTGCATTTCTCAAGCACCTATATTCACAATGAGAAAAGACTCACTCCTTATATGAAAATTAGCCAAAAACTGACCACAAATGCGAATAGCAAAACTACAAACTGTGTGTACAGATACATGGGAGAAAAACCATGTGAATCTGATTTAGGGGTGAATATTTAAATATTAAACCAATTTTTAAAAATTATTTAAAAGCAGATGTGTTAGACTTTATGAAAATAAAAATCCAAAGGTTCAAGAGATGCCTCTATTCAAAAAGACACTTGCTGCCAAGCCCAACTACCTAACTTCAATCCCTGGGACCCACATGGTGGAAAAATGGTCCCTAATCATAAAATGTATCCCCAACCTCCACATGTGCATTGAAGAGTGCTGCTGACAGGTCTTTTGGGGTCAGATGCATTGGCTTAGATCTACTGATGTCAGTATGGATTACCTGCTCCAGTGTATGTGGATCACATTTCTCTGCTATTAAATTTGACCTTCCTACCCATTCTGAAGTCATCTCTCTGAGCATCCTGTGCCTCTATTGGAGAGAGATGCTCTAGTCCTAGAAAGCAACACAGCAAAGTATCTATATAGAATTCATGCTGAGAGATTTGTCTCTACACCAACATCTTTTTTAAATCAACATGGGCTTAAGCACTATTTTCCTGTCTTATTTATAATCTGGTTACTGTTGCACACACACAGACACACAGGCGCACACACAGACACAAACATGCACACACACAGAAACCCACATGTTCCTGTGCACACATACGTGCACAGACATGCACATAAATTTATCAACTAAAAGTCAATCTTCTATGAAGTAAATTTTCAGAAAAACAATTAAAACCACAGTCTGTAAGAAAATATTTTCAAAACACATCTAATAAATGACTAGCATATAAAATACACAAAGATTTTTTTAGCTTACTAAAATAAAATAACATAATTATACCTGAGTAGAAGATTGGAATAGATGACTTCCCAAAGAAAATGGATTGTAATTCTGTATATAATAGAAGCTAATCTCTTTTGCTTTGAGAAACAAAAATCACAATAACTATTTTATACAGTAATTGGCTATCCAAGCTCCCCAAGCCCCTGGCCCGAGACCGTCCTGATAACTTAAATCCCTGGCAAGTCTGAAGGGCAAACAGAACTCAGTCTTTGCTGATAAGAATTCATGCTAGAACAACCACATTTTAAGAAAGGTTGAAGTTTTCTTGTCCAGAAAGGAACGATTCTACCCTAAACTATACGATCACGTTATTCTAAACACCTTATGCTCGTGGAAGGCAGCATACAAACCTTCACAATGGCTTAATCAAAATGCATACCAGAAATAACCAAGGTCGCCCTCATTCACGAAATGAGTAATGTTTACATCCATGAGAAAAATGGGCACAGTGAATCAATAGTAAAAATGAATGAGCGGACAGTGTATGCACATTGATAGATGAACGAAGCCATCTTTTAGTGTCTTCTGAGTACACTGAGATGTATTGCAGAAAGAGCAGTACAGTGGAGTCGGTGCGCGCGTCACTGGTTGGCACAGGCTTGGTGGGAATGAGAAGACTAAATACATGAAGCACAGTGGTTTGGCGAGCATTGAACAATTTTTCACGGTAGTGGTGGAGGATGTTTGAGGCTACACATCTGTCATTGCCTTGGAGAAACTGCTGGAGCTGTGGCGGGAGTAGGTAAGAAACAAAATGAGCCTGCAGCATCTAAGGTTGTCAGAAAACAAGCAACAGATGAAAAGAGAGTAAGCTGTAGCTCAGTGACACAGACCTTGCCTAGAACGCCCAAGGCTCTGGGTAACATCTTTCATAAGCCCTTCACCCCAAAGAAAGAAAAGACCGACAAACATCAAAATCATATAAAAGGGCATAACAACAACAACAACAAAGTCCCAAATGTCTAAATGTTGAACAAATTGAGAAATAAAATAACCAAGTCAGGAAAAAAGTTCCTAAGCCCATGTTGATCAACGTAAGCGCCTGATTAATGGCTACACTAGGGAAGAGACAGGAATCCATCACGCAGAACAATCCCAAGCAGTTCTCATTGCTGCATTCTTTCCCAGACTGGAGCACATCGTTCCAGTTTTAAGGTGTAGGATATTTAAAGGTACATCTTCATTTCAAGGGGAGCAATGTGCCAGCAGAGGGATGGAGAATTAGAGTTAATGGCAGAGAAATCTGATTACCCCCCTCCCCAGCCCTGGAGCAGGCATTTTATACTGACATGGGCAGTTCTGGCCCAGTGCATAGCATGGGCACCAGGTAGATGTGAACAGAGTGGTACAGTGACTCAGCAGTATTCTCCCAGACTCCTCCACCAGGATAATCTTGAGAAAAAAGATAAGACGATATGCCTAGAAAAGAGCATCAGATGCCTGACCTGAGCACTCTTCAGAACCATGAGAATCCTAAAATAGACGAGGTACCTCTTACAGACAAGAAGAGACAAGAGCTAAGATGAGTCATTTTTGAGACTCTTGCACTAACCCATGCTAAAGAAAACACGGAAAAATGGTAGGTAAAATACAGAAGACTCCTACTAAAATAGGTTCAATATTTAAATAATCACTTGGCAATATTGTTTCTTAATTATAATAATCACAAAACACAAATGACTGATACAAAAAGCAGATAATACAGGTTCCCGTGGTATGGGCAGTTAGTCACAATCTTATTTTTCTGATTAGATTAATTTAAATATAATCTGATTTAAATGTCTATTTAAAAATCAGAACAAAAAATTTAAGTGGTAAAAAAGAAATCATTAAGAAACCATAAAGGAATAACATTAATTTTAGAATTTTTCTCATTTCACTCATATATAGTCATAAATATTTAATCAATATTTATATAGAAACTCTGTCTCTTATAAGAGGTATGCAAGGGGCATATATACTGACCAAATGATTCTCGCTCATTTGTTCAAATAGATTGTGCAAGACATGATAATTCAGTTCCATACTAAATATTTTAGACTCCATTGTCCCAGTAATTCTACCATCTAGAGAGGTAATCTTCAGTTTATGTTACTAACTTAAAGAAAATAATATATTAAAGCCTTTGAATTGATTGTTCCTGATAATTACAGTGAATGCAGAACAGAGTGGGGGGTTGGGTAGGTTTGGAAAGTTCTGGACCAAGTAACATTTTATTTACAAAGTTACTTTGTTCCAGATTATTATGCAAAATAGACTATGATGATGGCTCCCTGAGAGAGTGAATGGACCAGCTCCTCTGAGTGGTTTCAAGCAATGAGGCAATTCCTTCTAACAACACTGAGAGACACAGTCACCCTGTTTTGACAATGAGTAAGTTCTATTATCAGTAAAAATATTGAAAGATTATAGCAGGACTACCACAAGGAAGGGATTGAGAAAACTACTGACCTTGCTTCCTTTATTTAATTACATTTTTGTACCTTTATATATAATTCTATATTATTACACATATATACAGTAAAACTACCTACAGCAAGAAGAACCATGAAACAGTCAGGAACTATATAAACATTACATTCTTAGTGTTTTGGCCATTTGTATTTGGCAGCCTTGAAGAAAACATCTTTCCTATCTTGGTGAGTCTAAAATTCTGGATGTAAATCAGTATCCATCATATCTCATCTCTATCAATAAAACATCTATCTAGAACTAAAAACATCTTAACCTCTAAACAACTAAGCTTCATTGCAAAACTAAACTATCTGTTCTTCAACCCCCTCCATCAGAGACTTGAGAGGAATAACACTGATTACCTGAGTATACTGGCAGTGCAGGTTAGCAGCTTTCCAAATGAGATGATGACAGAGATAATTTACTGCCTGAGCAGTCATGCAAAACTCTCTGTGACACTGGAGCATCGTCTTCAGCCTTCTGGCCAAATATATCTGACAGACATGTTTGTGAGGCAGGAACTATTGTGGACTTGCCTACCCTGTCTTGGCAGAGTTTTGCCATTGACTCTAGCTGCATCCAG
This sequence comes from Acomys russatus, assembly GCF_903995435.1. Taxonomy (NCBI): domain Eukaryota; kingdom Metazoa; phylum Chordata; class Mammalia; order Rodentia; family Muridae; genus Acomys; species Acomys russatus. Next base: position 2,259,270 of record NC_067163.1, read on the forward strand.
CCTTGCCCTTTTTAAGGCAGAAGTCTGTCTGTGTTGGAAACAAGGACATTTTCCCCAGTGGCTTCTTTGTCACATTTGAACTCATCTCCATAAGGAGGTTCTGTGATGCTCATCAGCCTCTTTGAGGTAGGCTGGGTCTTGCTATGACTTAACCTGTCTCATTGTCAATGGATCTTTAAAACAATAAAACTATTTTTAAATGCCATGTTGTGTGCATCTCTGAAGTTTTTGAAGACCTTATCTAACTATTTTACCTTAATTTTCTATAGAATCACATCTATTTGTTGCACCTAGGATGTATATTCTTGTGATAAAAATAGGCTAGTGATTGATAACCATGACCTTGCTTCCCTTTAAAACAGCCACATGGACATATAAAGCCTTCAGATTTAAGTAAACAAAATGGAGCCACCTTAGAAACTAAGAAAGTATACCTGGACCATGGTGGGGATTCTAGAGAGAAGCAGCAGGAGGCAGGAGATGTGAGGCCAGAGAAGAAAGAAAATGGAGAGACCCCAGTGGAGCACGGGAGGTGAGATAGAAGAACGAAGGATGGACAAATGACACAAAGCTTCTTTTAAAAAGCCTCAAAAATTGTTTATATTTACCTGAAAGTATCATAATACATATAAGTGCATTTGTGTGTGTGTGTGTGTGTGTGTGTGTGTGTGTGTGCACGCACGTGCGTGTGCCTTAAAAGGAGTTACATCACTAAGGCTGACAATTCTTCCCACAATCCTCTCCACAAGAACAATAGACTAATAAAAAGTCCCAGTAGCAGACATAATAAATCTCCTTTAGAATGGCTACTGAGGTTAGATCAAATGATGTCCACAAGAGTACAGACTATAGCTGCTGCCATCAGGTCCCTCTCAGAGCCTGATGCTAAGTGACAACTGTTGAATATACTGCACACTTAACACACAGGACTCAGACGATTTGAGCTATACATAGGTGATGAGTGATAACTTGAAAGCCTCCTGGCAAGGGAGGAAAGCTTTAATATTCCCACCCAGCTGTAATGCCTACGCATCACAATGATGACCAGCATCCTACGATACCAGTAAAGCTTTGGTAAGTGGCCCTGGCAAGTTGAAGGTAACCAACAGTGCTCAAACTGGATGATGGATCACTCAACAGGACGGAAGACACGCTGGGTACTTAAAACCTAGACAACTTCCCTGGTCTAGTTAGATCAAGGATCTTATACGTTCATCTTCTCCGCCCACTCTGCTAGACCAGCGTACTTCCAAACTACATTCTAAATATCATCCTGGTACCCATACATGTAGCTGCCACCACCCTTCAAAGAAGGCTCTCTTTAGAGCAAACAGAGGACAGCTCAGAAAAATTCAATTTGATACAGTGCAAAGATCCAAGAGCCCAGGCCTGGTGGGTACATCTACATCACCATACTCTGTCCTTCAGGGAATACTGGGAAGCCGGCTGTGAAACAGCCTCCCGTACACCTGGCTGCACAAACAAGACCTGAACAACAGCAATATCAGTAGAGATGCTAACTTGGAAGCGGGAAAATTTCAAGCTGTCGTCACATCCTGAGCAAGGAAGCATGACCACAGAGTGGGAGGCAGCTCATCTGTCTCAGCGGTGAATCCTTGTTACCTAATACAAAGCGGTCAGCCCAGGAACCATATACACACAAACAGCAACAGAAGACTCAGCAGGTGCTATTTATAAGTTTGTACATATATGTATTTGTGTTTGTGTGCGCATGTATGCATGTGTGAAAGTGTGTGCAAGTGTCTGTGCATGTGTGTATATACGTGTGAGCGTGTGTGTAAAACTGTATGCATGTGTGTGCACAAGTGCATGCATGTGTGTCTATGCATGTGTGTGCATGTGTGTATGTGTGTAACAACAGTAATCTGGGAGGAGGAGGAGGTGGCTACCATCTTGAGAGAGGGTGTCATGAAAAAAAGTTTAAGTAAGGGAACTTTTGAGGGTTGGAAAAAGAAAAGGAGAAGGGTAAAATTGTATAATTATATTTTAACTTAAATATATTAAAAATAAAAATAAACTACATATAAATTAAAGTTAAAATGGAAAAATAAATAAATGAGTATATGTGTGCTAAAGAAATATATTTTTAAAAACCTTGTATTTTATAGGTTTTACTTTATACCAGGATGACTAATTATCATCAATAATTTTTCTCACATCATATTGTCTATCACATATACAAAATAATGATGTTTTTCCTTAATTCTCATTGTGTACTATCTCTTACGTTAGCAGTGCACCCTCATGTTCACTTGTTCCCAAGTAAATTTCTTTGAACATTAAAAATAAATGGAGAGAGAGTGAAAGAGAGAGAGAGAGAACAGAGAATTTTAAAAGGTAAAATAAATGATTCCTGTTTTTTCAACAGGAAGCTCAAATCAATAAAAGAGTCAATATAGTCTTAGCTTATTATCTCTCTTTTTTATTCTAACAAATGAGCAAAGGCTTATTCTTGGCATCCTTATGAAAGAAAAATACTTTTCTCTTTCTTTTCAAATTCTTATTTCAAAGTTCAAAATTTTTTAAAAAACTAATACATAAGGGCACATGTCATTCAAATGCAAGAAGCATGCCTTGTCTCTGTCTTCCTCAAGTCAGGTCTGAGGGCTATTTGTGCTCAGTTAGGTCCCGCTGCCACTCTGCAGGCCGCACTCTTCCTCAAAGCAATGTTCTTTCCACAGAATTTTCAGGATGACTTTGGAATGGTACGTTCATCTGGGTATCACAGGAGATGGGGTTAGTAACATAGGCCTCAGAGACCCACCACGGCCGTTACCTCTGTCAACTGTGGCCGGAACTGGTGTCTACCGTAAGAGTCAGTGAGGCTCAAAACGTCTCTTTCTTTCCTTGCTGTGAGAAATGGCCACTTCTGAACCATAGCACTTCCAAGTCAAGGTGTGTCTGTCCTTTTCTTTCTGTTTGGACTACCTGCCTGAAGGCTCTCAGGCTGTTGTTGACAGTTACAAAGACTCTCCCTGTTACTGCCCCCAACTGCCTACCCCTCAGCCTCTTGCAGCAGAAGAGAAACTTACTTTATTCTACTGTGGTAGCCTTTTCTGCACTACCAGATGAAGTTGTCGAGTGTCATCCTTTTGAGCAGGGAGGCTGATGACACTAAAGGGCATTTTTTAATGCTGAGTCATCTGTGAACTCAAATGAATAACATCATGGTGGTTGGTTTTGAGTTTCAGGTGCCTCCTGAAACTCAAGTGTTGGAGATGTAGTTGGCAGAAAACAGGAAGTGATCAGAAAGTGAGTATGAGCAGTCACTGAATTGATCCCTTTATAGATTTGTAATATGATGGCATTTGAGGGACACACACATGGCAGGAGGAAGTAGACCAAGGGGACTTTGCCTGGTAAGCCGCATGTGATATTGGGTTTCTCCCTGTCTCATTTGCATTTGTGGTTGCCAAGTAAGCCATCACCCGCGCTGTCCTGCTTCCATTCTGCAGCCCACTCCTCAGCTGAAAACTCTGAATAAATCCCTCCTTTAGGTTATTTTCCCTGGTGTTTTGTCCCACGCATGAAGGGCCCAACCCACACCCCAAGTCACAGGTAGAAACTGAAACCACAAGACTCCTGAAGATTTCAACAAAGATCACTGACTTATCTGGATTCATTGGCTTGATGACTCTCAGTAGACTGCAGGGTTAATGAGATATTTTTCTTTCATTTATTTGGTTCCTGTGTGTGTGTGTGTGTGTGTGTGTGTGTGTGTGTGTGTGTGTGTGTCCGTCCGTCCACATGCTTTGCCTTGGTGCTCATGTGGTGGTCAGAGTACACCTTGTACCAGTAAGTTCTCTCTTTCCACATGCAGGTTGTAAGGACCAGCAAGCACCTTTGTGCACTGAGACATCGGCCAGGCCCTGTCAACAGTGACATTTTAGTCCCTATCGTCTTATGGAGCAGATATTTAGAGATGCTTCTGTAACCTGATAAAAGTCAGCTGGTTCTCAAAGTGGAGACTTCTTCTGGGGACTCCATCTGAATCTAAGGCTAGTCCTTGGAGTGTCTAGCTGGGCTTTATTGTAAAGTGAGGCAAGCTCCTATTGTTTAATCAATTCACAGTGGAACTAAATCAAATCATAACACATATGCATCAAATGTGGAATTAATGTCTAGTATGGTGGAAGATATAATTAGACTTCAGAAAGGTCGCAGTTCATTCATACCTGTGCGCACATCTCCCGACAGTGCCAACTAGAGAGTATCCAGAAAGACTCATCAGGGCACTAGAAAAGGCTTTGATTTCCTAAAATTTACAATTCAAAGGTAAAAATCAAATCATCCCACAAAACAGTGTAAGAGTCCTACAGATTGCAGTGGCTGAGAGAGTCTCGGCAGGGCGGGGGTCGGGGCGGGGGGTGGAGGATGGTAGCAGGAAATGAAATGAAGGTCAATGGTTGCATTGGTGAGCTAAGCATCAAATTGAGTGAGGAGAAATTGCAAATTAAGAAAATAACCCTTGTACAACACAGTGTGAGGAAGAGCATGAGGAATCATTGTTGCCAGACAACGAGGGATGATGAAAACACTGAAGAGGAGAGAAGGGAGAAACAGCGACAGAAACGGTTATACATGTAGAACAGAAATATGGCTCAGTCTACGCCCTCGGAGTGGTAGGAACTCTGAGGATTTGGTTTTTTAACTCAAGATCAGTGCCTGAGACGCTAATATATGAATATCAGGGAACAGAGTAGAGTGCCTAAAACCTTTAATATCAATATTTCAGAAATGATGTGATACACGGAGTGGCCCTGAGGTTCAACGAGACCCTGGATGTCCATAAAATACTGTAGCACTGAGGAAAGCCTTGCAAACTCACATAAAATAGTTGCACAGTACAGCAGCCAAGGGACGGCCATGCATGCCGGGACTGCTCCTTCAGGAAACAAGCTAAATGGGTCACGGTAGTGGGCCTGCAGTCCCACCATTGTGACTAGCTTTCTTTGTAAGAGCAGGGCCACACGAGGAGTGTAGACAGGAAAGCCCATTCCAGGACAGCGAGAACGGTTTGGCTGCAGTGAGGAGGGGAGCTATAGCAGACAGCACCTCCGCTTTCCCCTTGCCCTGGATCCCAGCCTCCAGCGCTAGGAAATAGGCCCCCACTGCACGGTGCTCCCAGCCTGTGCGACTCTGTTACATCAGTGAGGCAGACCAGTATAATAATATTTTCCTATTCACAGTTCAGCCCGGACTGAACATCTCTTCTGGCTTAGCAAACTTTGCCATGAAGCTCTTATCTGAGTGTTGAAGTAAGCTAGGAAATGTTAGATCAAACAGCCTCATTACTCCTAGCATCTCTCTCTCTCTCTCTCTCTCTCTCTCTCTCTCTCTCTCTCTCTCTCTCTCTCTCTCTCTCTCTCTGTGTGTGTGTGTGTGTGTGTATAAGAAGAAATCTTTGTGACAAAAGAGTTTTAGGTGTAAAAAACATGCAAACCTGTCATTCTTTGTTTTCTTAATGTAGGCTACACTATTGAAAAGTCAGAGTGGAAGGAATTGTCAGCGGGGATTTGTGTATTTGTTTAAGATTAGACCATGAGTACCTGAAAAACAATGGCAGTTAACTAATTAATCAAAATGTCATTAAAATATGCCAGAGTAAACTCAGAAGGTCAATACTCTTAGCTCTTTCAACAGCTAGGAAATTTTATTTTGAGAATCTAAGACACACAAAATCGATGTAAAGCAGCCTCGTAGTCAGTCCTCCCTTCCATCCTGATGACACTGGTTGGTCACTGAGATGCATTTCCCACAGGCACTCAGCTTGTGTTGTGTACAGGCGGCAGCTTCTCACAGTGAGAGCACCTAACAATGCAGACATGAGCTCCTCTCCAGTGCTGAGGCCTCAACAAAGAAGGAAAGTACAGAGCCTCATGAAACTGTCTGCAGCGGCAACTCCAGCTGCAGGCGTTTCCAGTATACTCGGAGTGCGTGCCTGGTGCCTAAGCAATTAGTTCTCACTACACTGGACCAGGCTTTCCAGTACACTAAAGAGCACCGAGTGGACCTCCTGTGTGATAGCGAGGTCCCGGAGGTTAAGAATGAGCCACATGGACCAGAGATGCTGGGAAGATGCAAGCTGGTCCTTTCATAGCCTAAAACAGATAATAAAATGATTCCTCTTCCTTGAGGAGTCAAGCTCATGCTCCTTTTTGTAAACTGTACTCCCAAAGTGGAAGAGAAGTGTTCTTAAAGCACATATACAGGCAGACACTGGGGAATCTGAGCTATGCAGGAGGCTGAGGCAGCAGGATTGCTTAACCAGGATGGAGGAGCCAGGGTGCTCTAGGCAAAGAGCACTGTCTTTAAAATGCATATCTGACTCTCACTGACTTTTTATAAGCCAAGAGCCTTACCATGTCTTCTTATTATTTTCAAAGCTGCCATGCAGGTATATATACAAATGTGTGTGTGTGGTTGTGTGTGTGTGTGTGTGTGTGTGTGTGTATGCATGCACTAGGAATGCTTTTCTTTGCAGGAGAACACACACATAGGCACTTGATTGTGCACACAGGCCTGGTCTGAAATAATATGTGAAAATGACTCTCATTCATTCATTCACTACTGGAGAACAAGCTAAGTCGTATGTGCGGAGCCAAAGCTGTTTAAGGAAAAGTACCTGGGCAATTAGCTCCTGAGCTTTCAGACTCCCAAGTGGTAACAAGGCTTCTTTCTGAAATTATCATACACCTTGGCTGATTTAAGGCAATGCCCCCTGACACAGGAATTACAGGTGAAATATGGGGGACTTTATTAATCCCAGTCTTCTGGTTAAAAAGTAAATAAAAACCAGAGACATGGGTGGTTTTCTTTCCTTTTAAATTCACACCCTCAATGCCTTGTGAAGATTTGCCTTCTTGTCTTAGTCTATCTTTGTTTTTTTTAAGATTTTTTATATTTATTTATTTATTTGTTTATTTATATGTATATGAGTGCTCGGCCTACATGTATGTCTTTGGGCCAGAAGAGGGCATCAGATCACATTATAGTTGTTTGAGAGCCACCATGTGGTTGCTGGGAATTGAACTCAGGACCTTCGGAAGAACAGTCAGTGCTCTTACCCTCTGAGCCATCTCTCCAGCCCATCTTAGTCTATCTTAATGATGTGTATTTGAGAGGTGGAGAATGAACTCCAGGATGCCCTTGAGGGTGTCTTCTAGCCAGATGCACCCAGTAGATCATCAGCACACAGTTCAGGACACTGGTCATTTTGTAGTGAAGAATTATCTTCAGGGACCAGTTTCATAGTGAGCAGAGAAACTGTCAAGAAATGGAAAAATGAAATTACCAGGCATCTTTTCTGCACAATACTGGGCTTAATTGCATGTGCTCACCTGGTTATTTAGATGTGTAAATTTGTGGTAGGTTTTGACTAGCTTATTTCATAATTCTGCAGTGATGTCACTAAATTTCAAAAAGAAATAATAATAATAATAATAATAATAATAATAATAATAATAATAATAATAATAATTACATTTTATGCCAGTGAAAAATAGATCTGCTGAAGAATAAAAGTCACTTTTAGGTCACATTATCATTTAAGCTTGTGCGGGGTTTTGCTTCTCTCTCGTTGGTGCACTGCCAACAGAACCAGATAAGCATGGCAGAACCATGGAAGGGAGAGTGGCATTGTGGTAGCCACAACTCCAAGGAGCGTGAGCAGCCTGGGTGTGGTGGGAGCACCTGCATTCAGAGCATGAGCAGCCTGGGGCCTCTTCCATGTCTGACATCCGGAGCCACCTTGAGGAAGGAGAACTGCATTGTGGGTTTCCCTGACGCTGGACAAAGAGGTGAGTTGCTAGTGACAGAGTAGCGCATGATGTCAGGCAAAGCCACAGCAGTATCCCAAGCAGCCTGGGTTCCTGAAGCAGACAGCGGTAGAGCAGGAATGGAGCAGAGGCTTTTGCGGAAGAAGCCCATGACATCCGTATTTGTATCATTCTCGAAGCTTTGTTTGTGTTATTTCTCAATGCCCACAAGAGTCCCGTGAAGTGCAAAGAAACATCACTTCTCCCAGATTACAAGACTGCCCTGGGAGTTCAGCCATTTGTTTGAAGACACACCATACCTTCAACAGTGGAGCTGGACCTTAATCTTAATTTCCATTTTATTCCAAGGCTCCCTTTTGGCTGTATAAGTATTTGATTTCAAAGCTTTCCATTTGGATTCAAAAATCAATTTAAAATACTGATTTAGAGAAGCTTGCCTTCAGCAGTTAGGAATATGCTTTGAAAGAGCAATGAAGGAATCTCATTTTGCAAACACCGAGATCACTGCAAAGTCTCTATCAGAAGGCTGAGCTAATGTATGTGTTTTGTGGGCTAAAGTAGGCTTCAAACAGAAATGTCTATGGATAGATACTATGGGAAAAAACATGGACAAAAATAAAAAAATAAGATGAAGGGGTCTGGAAAGGGACATAACTTGGGCACAAATCACATAAGCGAACCTATAGAGGAGAAAAGTTAAGAGGGTCCAGCAATTCTTTAAGAAGGGAAAATACAGAGACAGGAGATGGGTGCACTGGGTTTCTGACATTTTGGTGAACAGTGTATGGATCGAGGGAGTAAAAATCAGGTGGAAGATGTCTTTCTACTGATGATGAGTGTGCATGGTTGAAACAAACTGTCCAGACAAAGCTTCTGGCAAGGATATACTAAGAGTCACCCCACTTTATATAACGTGGGAAATAGCATCGTAACTACCCCCAAACACTCTAAGGTTTCCATTTAAACCAGTCACAACATTTGAACTCTGATTTTATATGATATGATATGATGTGAGAGACGAGACAGAGAGAGAGAGAGAGAGAGAGAGAGAGAGAGAGAGAGAGAGAGAGAGGTGGAGCGATAAAGTAGTTCATAATTCAATTTTAATACAATAAATCAAATGTCCTGGGAAGGAAGGTAAGGCACAGCTTCAGCTAGTTTTAGAAGTGACAAAGCTACATGCTAAAAACGAGTCTTCCTGTTTTGGAACATAAAGGCCAAGTGAGATGGATTCCAGTGCTTGTGTTTTATTGGGCTTCACGTGAACAATCTGTGCTCATTCTGTGTGCACTCCCTTAGTGTTGGTTTGCACACGTGAGATGGAGCCTCTGTGCAAAATCAGGAAGCACAGAAGCACTGACCCTACACATGTGTGCACAGCAAACATGAAGAGTTGCATGAACACATAGGGCCCTTGCACATGTTGACACATAGGTATATGTAACATGCACACATGCACACACACACAGAGCATATATGAGAAAAAGTAAATGAAAAATGAGTAATTATATAAATCAATAAGTATAAAACAACTTAGAAAGATAAAGACATTGAGTTGGCTTCTGGCCACTACACATAAGCATGTGCATCTGTACCCTTTACGCATGAGCTGAAACACACATCACAGACAGCCAAACAGCATACTTAGCATTAGTGGTATCCCCTTTAAAAAGTAAGCACTGTGCTTCCCACTGGATTTATATCATGGAATAAAGTATGTGATAACGCTAATGTTTATGTTATAAGGCTGGCATTCTTTGTGTTACACAAAGCAGCAGTTCTCAGGCCTAATTCTGTTTAGAGACTAGAGGCTGATGTAGCATCTCAGGTTGTGAACTGAAGAAAACCTGACAGGGAAGCTCCTTGCATGGTCCTTATCAGATACAGAAGATAGAAAGCAGAGTACAGAGCAATGCCACTTGGGGCTAACAGGGAAGCGTCCTGTTTTCTCACTAAATTGTGACCCTACCGGCCTGTTATCTTAGCTTCCCCATGCCATGTGGGCAGCACCATCACCCAAGCCAGCCTCACCCTCTGCAAACTGGGCTCGCTGACTTTGTTGTGGCTTTTCCTTTCTTCTCCATCATGGTATCCTGAAGGTGTGCTTTCTGTGTGTGGATGTCACCAAATCCCTCTAAAGGAATATTGGTGGAATTCTAAATAAATTATCTTCTCCCTGCTCATATAAGCTTACAGTAAAGAAAAACCCTGACACAACAAGATTCAGAGGAGCAAACCCATTTGGAGAACCATAGCAAAGTCTGATCCTTCACTGATCCAATCAATACCATTCAACTATACAATACAGCCCTTAGCTTCCAAGCTACTGCCCACTGATGAAGGAAATTCCTTTGGATGAGACTTTCTATTATTAGAATGTATTTCACAGTGGCATATTTTGATACTTCAGTTATTTATGGAAAATTCTATAATCTCTTTTAATCATCCTTTAAATAATGGTTAAGGAAAAGGTGCATTTAGTTGCATTATAATGACAGCATTTGGTTAGTTATGAAAATGTCTTACAGAATGTTGTCATTTATGAAACTGTAAGATTTGGAATTTTATTTAATTCTTCTGAGGGTTTTTTTAATACTTGATTAATATCTAGAATGTTATTGGATGGACAACATAGTAATCGCCTATTAATGTTACAGGAACAAATAAAAACTACATAGACCAAGAATAGGATGGCTATTAAATCCTTGTCTGACTTACAGATGGCTCTGTAGAATGCAGTATCAAATAAGAGAATAAATAGTGCTTGTATCTGTATCCTTTATTAGTTTTAATATGTAGTCCTGTGATGACTTCATATAAGCTCTTATATCACAACATTTTTATAATCTCAGGCCTAAAGATAAATATAACTAAAGTTAAGATGAAGATCTTGTCATATGAACTTGCAAAATAAACCCAAAATTGTTTCATGGAAGCCACACTTTCAGATAGTTGTGTTTGCCCACCCAGATTCACTGTAGGATGCTCTCAACACACATGAGCTACTAATCATTGAGACTTCATTTGGGTTTTCACGATTGTGGGTGGGTGGGTGGTGGGGTTGACACAAACTACTGCGGCAACCTAAGCATTTAACTTGTTTCACAGTGATCTACTACTAACCCCTATCTTAAGCGTCTTAACAGTTTGAAAAAAAATTGAGACCGACTTTCACTACATTTCTGAAGTTGGTATTCAAATCATTCTGTAGCTTGGGCAGGCACTGAACTTGTAGCCCTCGTGCCTTGGATTTCAAAACATCTGGACTTACAGACCTTCATTATAAAGCATGGATTCTGAGGTTTTATTAAATTTATTTTAGTGACATTGATTCCTTACATGATTTATAAAATAAATTTTATATATTTTCACTGAAGCATTGAATATACTGTCAAGGCATAATTGTATAACGCAGACATAAATCACATTCCATGGCAGAATTGCATTCCATTTGTTCTTTACCATAGGACACCAAACTTAAAGAAAGCAAGTATCGCTAGAAAACCAGGACCAAAGCACATCTCTATTGTAAGGTTACTACACGGCCCTGAACACAGTCTTTCAGATGATCATACAAAGATGATCACCAAGACGTTTAACTCAGTTACATCTCAGACAGAAAACAATATACCCAATGGACAGGACATTCTCCACAGTTGAGTGGGGAGTGGGGTCTGAATTTCACACAAACTCTGGTGCCTCACATTTGACCACATCCCCTGGATGGGGAGGCCTGGTGGCACTCAGAGGAAGGATAGCAGGCTACCAAGAAGAGACTTGATACCCTATGAGCATATACAGGGGGATGAGGTCCCCTCAGTCACAGTCATAGGGGAGGGGAGGGAGGGGAAAATGGGAGGGAGGGAGGAATGGGAGGATACAAGGGATAGGATAAAAGTCGAGATGTAATATGAATAAATTAATAAAATATAAAAAAGATAATATAATGAGGCTGTCAAACACACACACACACATCCCAAATAATTTATTTACTTCTTTAGCTAAGTAGAGATTTACTTATGTGCTTCACTCAGCTCTAAATCCATTTTTAAAACACCAAGCATCACATACACAGATTTCGAGCAGCTCTCGCACGATTTGCAAACAGGAGCATGGGCTTTGTCCTCGCAGGTGGCAGGTTTTGCAGGATTTTGCCGATCATTCCCAAGGTGGAATTTACTTGCATTGTCATAAGCTGGAGTCCATCTACTTAATTGCTGTCCTCTTTTGAAACTTAAGAAGTAGGAAAGAATTTTTTTAAATGACAAATATAAGAGTCCTGGAAAAATCTCCTGTTTTTGGAAGAGATTTGTATGTCCTTTTCCCCAGTTTTCAGAATCTTCCATGAACAGTGACTTCTCTGACAACTAAAGCTCTACCTGTGTCTACAGCTTTCAAGGCACTTTGGTAGCATGCCAGCTTTCTGAGACTACTGTAGACAACCTATAATGCCTAATTAATATTGACTCCACTGCCCCTCAAACTTGCTAGCAGTATCCTTGTCACATAACTTTAGATGTGTTTCCTAGCTAAGTAAGATCAGAGAGATAAAATCAATTGTTCCTGCCACCACCCTGCAACTCACAGAGGGGAAGTTGTATCCTCACCGTCCACTCTCTTCTACTGAGATACGTTACAGTGGCATTTGAGTCAAGTGTTTTATGTCCATAGCAAGCGTCCACTGCAAAAGAACAACTGGAATCCTGCTTGCTGGGAACTTTAATAGCGTCTGTAACTAAATAGGAATGCAGGTATTTTTCTTCTCCTTTTCCATTTCCTGTCTTTCCATTCTCTTCTTAAGCTAGAGAGGAAAGCAGTGGGGCAGGGTCTGGCTGTGTGTCATTTCCATTTCAATGATGTAAACGGGGCAAATGAGCCAGCCAAATTATCCAGATTAACTCTTATGATTGATGAAATTAAAGTAGGTAAAGCGTCAGTGCTCTGCTTCACAAGCACAGCCTTAGGTGCAGCTGAAGCTCAGACTGACTGGAAAGCAGTCACAGAGGAGGCAGGTAGGGAGAAAGCACAGCCCGCTGGGCTGCTGGTGTCAATACACACTTGTGTTCTCATTTTGATTTACCTATGACTTTAAAATAAGACTTAGAAGAAAAACTTGAAATGTACTTTACAGAGAAGAAAGCAGGATAAAAATTGCCTGGAAAATTAAAAAGATGAGACAAGTGAAAATTATTTTTAAAAAAGAAGCCATAAGCACAGTTAATCCATAAAATTTGTGCATGAAGTCATTTCCTTCTCTAACAAGGAACTTCAAGTCCAGCATGTAAACATCTAAGCCCTGGAGAGGACCCAGGAAGCACAGTCAAATGAACCTCACAGCCCATAAAAAGCAACCAGCTGAAGGAAATGAAAGAGACTTGCTGTAAATACTAAAGAAAATAATTTTAGAGCTATAGTAGATAATGTGTGACATTATCACTATCATCTTTGAGAATGTCTTCTTTTGATGACTTTTTAAAATATGTTTCAAAATATAGCAATGACATCATTCTAAAGTCCAAAAAAAAAAAAGAAAAAAAAAAAAAAAAGAAAAGAAAAGGTTATTTTTGTTTTTTTAAGGCAAAGGAAAGCACACTGAATGGTGTCTACATGTACAGGCTTTGAGGTTTGAACTTACCCAAAGATCCTTTAGGGCTAGCCAGGAAGAACAGAAATTATACTTTCCTTTAGAAAAAGCCTCCATAAGTATCATTTTTCTAAGCCAGACCTTGAAGGGTGATTGCATCATAGTAAACAGGAACATTTCCATCCACACAGGGCCTAGAATGTGGAGTTTCTGGCACTATTAATGACTAATCAACAGGAAATTAGTATTTCTCTTAGATCATGTTATTTTTGTAATTCTTTTGGATGAGCTTTAGAATAAGAAATTAACTGGCAAAAACATTCATGTGATCGCAAACATGTCTAATGCGAATGAAGCAACTCATCAAAACGGCTCACAGGGTTACTCCTCTGACATGACATGACTTTAAACCTCCTAAGTAACATATATTATCGTTTTCTCTTTTTAAATAGAAAGCATTTGATTAAATATTTTCCTTCACTTATACATGTGTCAATCAATTTATTATTCCAATAGTTTTTTCTAGTAGCCATTAGAAAATACATATATGTTGTTCCGTGTTGAAGAATCGATACATCCCGCTCTTTAAATGCAACCCACTGTTGCTCTTTTCCTATAGTCACCAACTTGTGAAGTAAAAATATATCACTATGGCATCTGCTTTGTTCTTATAGGCAGGGATGGCCACCCTGTAGGTTATTTTTTCCTCACTTAGGTTTGTCTATGCCTTCTTCATGGGCTGCATCTTTCCAGTTTTATCTTTGCTTAGATTAAAGTCAAGACTACAGACCTTTTGTCATCCCAGTCCCTGCTCAGGATGTATAGGGAGCCTTGTGGAAAACTGAGGGGAAGGAGAAAAACATGGAGGGGACAGGAGCTTCAGAAGAAGACCAACAGAGCCAACTACCCAGGGCCCAGTGGGGCTTGCTGTGACTGAAGCACCAACCAAGGCCCTTGCATGGACTGGACCATTTACACTTATAAAACCTTTTGATGGTATTTTTTTTTTTTTCTATTTTGTCACGACCACTGAAGATACAACATGGCTAATTTTCATTTAAAGAATTTGACAATATCAATTGATGAACTCCACATTTTCTTTTAAATAAATTCTGAGCTCATTCTTCCCCTCATCATCAAACTTGACAATTCCTCCTTCTCACTTCAGCACTTGCAAGCCTGGAGTATGTTGGCTAACACTCTCAGTGCATCACCAAAATAGCTCTCGTGAGGAAACCTTCTGTGGCCTTTCAAACGCTGTGGCTCCTCTCTGCCCTTCCATTTAAATGTTCTGCTTCCATTTTACTCCATCACAACAACTTCCCTGTCCCCCATTTCCCTTAGCTCATACCCAAAGATAGCAATTTCCCAGAGTTCCATCTCCAGCTTTGCTAGGGCAACTTCTACAGGTCAAGTGGAGATGTAATGACTAAGAGGTGACGCACTGCCACTGCTCTTAATGCTTTTCAAGAACTTGGTGGAGACACTACCTACAAGCACCTGGAACTGAGGGCTAGCAGGGTGCCATGGTTGAAAACAACAGGGCTGGTTGCAGTAAGAGGAATAAGCACTTCCGAGAAGGCCCCGGAAAGCAAGAGCTGTGTCTTCTGACCTGTGGTCACTGATAGAGGCTGGCACTCACCCCAGAGTGATGCACTGATGCTCCAGGCACAAAAGGGAGAAGAAGAAGAAGAGGAAGAATGGAGGAAGGCAAGAAGGAAGGAAGGAAGAACTGATTTACGCTAGTTGATCAGATGTCGTTTCATTGTTTTTTTTTTGTTTTTTTTTTTTTCTGGTTTCACTGAGATGCACTAGTGAAACCTCCTATTTGCTTCATTCTAGAGGGCTAAGAAAGACCATTAGGTAATTAGCAGATGTCTCCACAACGTCATTTTGCCCGTGAAAATAACTGACCCTTCAATCAAATGTTGCATATAAGATCCGACATCATCACAACAGCTACTGCTTGCATCTTCTTGCCGTTGGTCTAACTCTGCTGACTCTAAGATGTTAGCATTTCATTTGTTATTGATTTCAGCGGAGACAACTGAGTCAACAAATGGAAAAGTAACTTCTCCCAATTCACAAACCATGAAATGAATAATTTAAAAATTTGCATAAATGTACAGAGTTCAATGAACTTTTCCAAGTCAGTAAGTCTGACTCTCTTTTGTCTCTAGAGTAGATCAATAATTAAAACATTATCATCAGTTAAAGAGAAAGAAGAAAAGAAGTTGAATGAAAGCAAAGGGTGGTATGTATGGGAGGAGCTGGATCAAGGAAAGCAAAGGAGGAAGATAATTTAATTATATTGTAATCTTACAAACAATTTTAAATTACAAAAAAAAAAAAACACAAAACCATTATTTGTTGTATGGAAGAGTTGCAAAGGAGGAAGATAATTTAATTATATTGTAATCTTACAAACAATTTTAAATTACCAAAAAAAAAAAAAAAAAAAAAAAAAAAAACCAAAACATTATTTGTTGTATGGAAGAGTCTCTTTTCCATTATCCCAGTTGCACAGATCTACATATCTGCTTTCTGATTTCTACTCCCAGGGAACAGTTGGTTTGTGTTTGAATAATAAGTGTGTCCCCAGAAAGCCTTCCCCTCATGTGTTCTAGGTTCACACCCAACATGGCTTGAATGGCATCACATTATTGGATATAATCAGAGTTTACTCCTCACAGTTACTGCATAGAATTCTTGTAGGTGTGCCACACCCTACCCTTTTTACTCAGTCATTTCCTATTTGCAGCTATTCCAAACCATACTGTCATGGACACAGAGCTCTCACCTTGTGTGCATGTTCATACACATCTACTCTGCAGAAGTTTTAGAGTAAGATTGCTAGGTTGGAGATCTGGAAATACACTTCAAATACATTGACTTAATTCTGGGACTTTAGAGAAAGGTGTGGCCCGTTTGTAGTGCTCACCCTGTCCTCACTCATAATTCTGTGAACAATCTACTCAGACATTTACACATATATACAGTCATGCACTTATTGTGAGTTTGTGCATGGCTGTAGGCATGCTTGCACAGGCAGGTGTGCATATACATGAGCATAAATACACAACTTGGAATAGTTACTGTATATAATGTATTTATTTTATATACTCCACTTGCATATAGCATATGCAAAGAGAGAAGCAGAGTAATTTGTTGTGCAGGAGACACTCTAATCCCTAAACCTCTTTACTGCCATAATCATATGGTCTGATACTGCAATTCACTGTAGTCAAAAGGAAAAAAAAAAACAACAACAACAACAAAGAACTAACATTTCTGAAGTTCCTATCATTCAAAGAAATTTCAACCACTTGAAGTATCCTAAATAAATAATGCTGACTTATGTTTATTCCATCATCAAAACAAAGAATCTTTCAGACTCTATATGCTACCTGGGGTAAAGGAGTCTGATGACTGAGAACCTAGATATTGCAGATTACAAATCATTGAAATTTTTCACTAGAATATTTTAAAGGATCCATCACCCATTACTTGCAAAAGACAGTGGATGGTGGTAAGAAGAATGGCAGGGGGCAGCCTGAGTTCTTTCCATCTTGTACCAACATGGTAAACAAATTTTTTTTTTCACCCTGGCAATTTCACACATGTATATACTGACATTGGAACATTTAAAAACCCTCCTATCTACTTAATTCACCCCTGAATCTCTTCTACTCCCCTCAAATCCCCCTCTTCCATCGATGTCTGTTGTTGCTGTTGTTGGTTTACTCATAGTGGCCAGTACTTTACTCCCCACATGGACTGTGAGTTCAGGGGCTCAGGCTCCACCCCAGGTGAAGACTGTGTACTTCCTGCTCCAGCACACACTTACAGTTCTTGTGTCGTTTAAACTATGCTTCAAAAAAAAAACCAAGTCTATATAGACAAAACATGTAACAGCGTCCTTTAAAATAACAGCTGATTAGTTGATTTTAGAATACATTTTATAAGTCATTGTAAAAGTACTATGTGTTGCTTGAGTCCTTTCCTTCAGTTGGCAAAGAGTCCGTTTTGGATTTCGTTCACAGACAGTGCAGCTACAGTGAGCAGTTTAGGGGTTTTCTTACTTATATGTTTCATTGAGTTATTATCTTGAAATACAAGCATCTCAACCAATAATATGGACGCTAACTGAATAACAAGGATCCTCACAGACATGCACCCACGTACAAAGCAAACACGCATGCACATGCTCACATATACATGTACAGTCACATGTATACATGTATTCACACACATATGCACATACATGTATTCGCATACTGCAGCTAAGGCCATATCTTCAACTCTCATAAAACATGATCTTTTAAACATATTTTCTTCTGAATGCCATCTTCACTCAATAAAAGCCACATTTTGGAGGCATTTAGTGCGAGTTGCTATTTATGCCAGTCAATAATTCACATCATCTGCAAAAAACATGTTTACATCCTTTCCACACCCTTCAGAGATGAAAGGAGGGAGTCTCTGTGCTAAAATGGCCTCATGTGCCCAAATCATGCAAATTTCCTCAACCATTTCCTAGATTTGCAGATGTGAAAATTGCTTCTGGGATTTTTTTTTTTCTTTCTTGTGAGTAGGTATACAACGGTATGAATCTCAAATCAGCTTTTGTCCGGTTCCATAGTTCTGAAATATCACCCTGCCACTGATGAAAAAGATTTATTACTGAGGCATTGTGCGATTCTGAATGGGGTCTAATCTTCTATTTTAATCTTTTATGAGGCAACTGGATAAGAAATTACAAATGCAAAAATGTAGGTGCCTATATGTGTGTGTGCACAGACTAACATAAAATAGGAATGTGTGCTATGAGAAGCTAGTAGAAATGAGCAACACTAGACAGAAGTCAAACACCCTCAGTATTGAACACTAGGTAGAAAAATAACTGAAAAGAAGTCTGGACAACACGCTACAGCGGCACATCGAAGACCCTGAAACTCTGCTGGGGTCACTCTCATTCTCAGCTTACTGGCTGCCAGGTAAACAGGGGCCTGCATGTTGTTTGACTTCTTGAACCAGATTATTTTTTATCATTTATTTTTATACAGTATTCATATAACCACGTAACTCATCTTGGAGGAAATCATGCTTTCAAGACACTAGAAAACCCTGTGAGCTTATGGAAGAAACATTGTCACAGATGACATTCGCAGATCTTAGAAATAGCAATTTATTTTCCACCAAGAAATTAATGGTAACGTTTCAAATCATGTAAGCATTTCTTTAAAACATATATATGTAATGATAAAATGTGTTTGGGATTTAAGGCCTAACCCAATGAAAAATAGCACAGCACTGTGTTTGCATAAAACCTTGGCTTATTCTGAATGAACAATTGCATTCTCTATCATTTGAGCCAAGAATGGCTGGCAGGTAGCCTTTTCTGAGTGACTTTTCCTCACTGCTCTGGAATATTCATAGTCACTTCTGAAAAAATCCTTCAGCTTGTATCTTAGTTACTGCTCTGTTACTGTGAAGAGACACCATGACCACAGCAACTTATGAAGAAAGCATTTAATCGGTGGCTGGCTTATAGTTTCAGAGGATGATGCTATGATCACCAAGGTGGGAAACATGGCAACAGGCAGACAAGGTGCTGGAGCAGTGGCTGAGAGATTTCATCCTGATCTACAGGCAGGAGGCAGAAGACAGACCGGGCATGGTACAGCCTTTTGAAAGTTCAAAGCATGTCAGCTGTGACATACCTTCTCCAATAAGCAATACCTTTTAATTATTATTAAATTATTCCACCAACTCGGAATCAAACATTCAAATGTATGAGGCTATGAGGGCCTGAGGGGAAATTTTAATCCAGCAATATGGCTACCCTTACACATCTAAAGACTGTCTATGTCTTCTGGAACATAGACATGCCCTTAGTACACCCCGTAATCCCAAATGATGAAGGTAACGTTAGTTTGTAGAAGGAAGCACCAGTGTTTGAAAGTGATGTCTATTCAAGAGACAAAGTTAGAAATCATAGAAAGATTTGAGAGAATAGGATATGGCCAACTCTCATGAGGACAAAGAGGAAAGAAAGATGACTTCAAGGGAGTGCAGTGGGCAGGGAGGGAGGAGGGAGAAAGGGAAGGAGTGAGAGAGGAAGAGGCCAGAGAAGGAGATTTTTTACTGGGACAGCTGTACAGACATAGTTGCAGAGAAAGAACAAGTAAACACAGAAGGAGAGAAAACGAACCAGACAAAGAGAAGGCGGCAGAAGATTGGAAGAGATTGTCAACGCTGGTATGAGGACAAGCAGAACAATGCAGTCAAAGGCTGAAAGCAGCCAGTTTGAGTCGGTCAGTTTGGAGAGGAGTTTTCAGCCAAAACAGCTGAGTTGAAGAAGGCAGCCAGAATTCAGAAAGAGCTAGAAAGGGTGAGCTTATTTAGCAGTAAGTCTCAAAGGCTAAAAACATTCTAGGCCTAGGTCAGCTTGTATGGAGGCTAGAAGCTTCCAGGACTAGGTTAGCAGATGGAGGCAGTAAGCCTCTGAGACAACAATTACATCTAGTGACTAAAAGTTGCATTTACAGGGGCCACTCTCGCTCAAACTGCCATGTCTTGTATCCATCAAGCTGAAGCAGTGGATACATGGAGGGCACAGATGCTCTTTGCCATTTTGTTCCAAATGTCTCCACTGTCTTGGGCAATATGTTGAGTATAGAAAATTTTTGTGGCCTCTCCAAGGGGGCTGAATCTCAGGAATGAGGGAATTTGGGAAAGCCTAATGGATGGATCCTTTATGTACCACGGAGGCCAAGCCTCAATCTAGTGCATTCTGAAGCTGCCTTGGGGTAGCACTGAACCTTAGCACAGATGTAAACTAGGGCCACTGCACTCACTAGGAAGCTTGAAATATAATTTTCTACCTCTATTTTATTTTTCAAATATAATAAAAACACTAGTGATAAAAGCAGTAACTTTAAAAACCACTGCGTAGTTTTCTACTTTACGAAATGCCATGTACCGACATCTTTTCTCTCTACCTACTGTTGTTCCTCACAGGGACTAAACAGAATTTGAATAAAATGTTTTAAATTAAGCTCTATCATCCTTCCCGATGGTACCACCTATGGTGTTCAGTGCTATTATCAATATTATCCTCGTGACACACACAAGAGCTCGAAGGTTGTTGTGGATAATGATTACTGAAGCAAGGCAAAGAATAAAAGAAAAAACGTCTCAATAGGCAGGAATCTTTCAAACATTACAGAAACTCGGGAAACATCTAAACTACACTGCTCTTGCCCTAAATACTGCTCTTGACTTCATCTCCTTACTAAATGCTCTTTGGCAAAGATGTCAGTTGCGTTACTCACTAATCCAGCCTTTTCTATCTGTGTCCTCAAAGGGTTTGAGTCTACACCAGAGAGGTTGAAGTCCCACCTGCATTTCTTTTCAAAAGCCATTTCTCTCCTGCTGCCCCACCCTCAACAGTGGCCTCCTGGGCTTCTGTGCCCTGAGGAGTCTTAAGAGTGTTGCAGGTTGTCTGGGCTCTGCTTCCTGCTCACTCACACCCTTGGCATCTGGGGAAGCCATGAGGCTACAGGAAAGGCATATTCTACACATTCTACCTTCTTTGGCCTCCGTAACTTTCTAAAAATATTTTCCCTTATTGCACTCATGTTGCCTTTATAACCCGTATAGCTGTCTTTGTGTTTCTCTTTATGATGTGTCGGTTTACTCACTGAGTGAACCTGGGACTTTGTTTTATAGGTCTATTATACCTGTCTTATTAACTATCTGAGCGATAATGCCTCTGGGACATCTGTTGTCACTATGAACCTGGTTCTTTGAGCTCATCCTCCTTAAAAACCTAGATACCCTTTAAGACCATTTCTTTCAGCCCTGCGTCTCCTCTCACTGAATGTCATTATGACTTAGCTGCTAGTTTTCAACATCACCTTAAACCCAGACTGTCCATGCTCGCTCTTAAAAAAAAAAAAAATACTTGGACCCAGCCATTTTTTTCTGCTTCTACGGAACTAGCAGTCTTTATGTGAGTCTACCCACAGTGATCACACAACGTTTCCAGCCTCACCTTTTTCCAGCTCCTGTCCGTTCCTTCGGCACCCCAGTGTATTCCATGCAGATCCCTGCTTGCCAGACTCAAGCCTGCTCTCATCATTGTATCTTCCGTTAAGTGTGTGTAAAGTTATCACATCTGAAACAAACCAAACAGTGTCTTCGTTATGTGGTATATCATTAAGTGTATGCTGCTTGCAGGAAAAAAAAAAAACTCAACTTACTTTGGCTATGGAATAATTTTCTATTCTTACATATAATTATGATTTATTACTAAAGCCTTAATTTAAGTCCTAACAGCTGAAAGCTTGCATTTTTGGAAGCTTCTTTGTTGCTTCCTGTGAAGAAGAATCAGCCCTTCATCTGTGTGTAGTCACTCTGTATTCAGGATCTCTGCAACCCTTTCTGTGGATCAGATAGAAAATCCAGAGCACTCTGGAAGTCTGACTGAGATTGTGTGTGTTCCAGGAGATGCCACTGTGCTGTGATGTTTTAGCTTTTTTTTTTTTCCATATTATACACTTGGAAATTCTCCCTATTTATAAATGAGCCACTCCTCTTCCTCCCAGGCTAAGCCCTGCCGACTCTAACCCATTTCCTTACACTTTCTCTTGTCTCTCTGCCCCTATTCCTCCCCTGAAAGCACCTTTCTCCTTTCCTAAAACCACTAATTAAAGGCTTCCTTGCAATTCATCAGCACAAAAAATAAAGACAGGGCCTCCCTTTGGTTCATTAGGTAACTAGCTTAGTCTGCAATATTAAGGCATGTAGTTATTCAACAAACAACATGGGATGGGTACAATAAGCTCAAGGCGCTAACGTCCTAGAGATCAGAGATGACACAGCTGAGTAGACACATCCCTGGGATGTGATGCTTTGAGTAGGCGTCGTCCCATGGACTCATCTGTTTGAGCATGTGGCCTAGAGGGAGTGGCTGGAGGTGTGGCCTTATTGGATGAAGTGTGTAGCTGCTGAGGCAGGCTTTGAGGTCCCAGATGCTCAAGCGAGGCCTGGTATGCCACACAGTTACCTTCTGTTTCCTTCAGATCAACATGTAGGACTCTGAGCCCTGTCTCTAGCACCATGTCTGTCTGCATGCCACCATGGTAAGGGACTAACCATCCCAAGCTGTAAACCACATCCAATTACATGTTGTTCTTTATAGGAGTTGCTGTGGTCATGGTGGGTGTCTCTTCACAGCCATAAAAACACTAACTACGATACTGGGTCTAAAAAATGAGATACTTAAATTTAAGGAACACTGCCTGAAGCTTATGTCATCCAAAGGCAGATAAGTAAATGTGTTACACGGTCCACTTCCCCCCAAAAAAATCCTCCCCAGGCTTTCCAGTTCCTATCACTTCTCAGCAGCACCATACTCAGACAAAACCAAGCAGAACTCGAGCTAATGAGTCGGGTCTCCTGAGGTGTATGGCATCTTCTGTTGAAATCCTGACTACATTTGTAAATAAAATCTATGCTGGTCAGTTAAATATAGGCTGAGTGTAAATGTGATGAAGAGATAACTTACAGATCAAAGCATCAAAATTGAGAATGGGACATAGTTTATACTTCTATACTATATTCTGTAATGTAATATAGTAATATATTCTGTATTAGTGTATGTGACAACCCATTGGAGTGTTTCTGCCTAGATTCTGCATTTCTCTATGGCTCCAAAAGAGCACTGCGTTTTCACATAACGGACTGTGACTGAATGCAATGAACTGAGTTTTATTTGAATGCAGATAATCTCTCTGATGACCTATTTACTTGTGTTTCTCCAGTCAGTCTCAGCAGACATCTCCTATGTGGTTGTCAGTGCAAAGAAGAATATTATGCATCTATAACTGTATGTACTTCATGGAGACTTTCGAAGGGTTGATTGCTTTATTTTCTTTAAGAAAGTAAAAGAAGTCTGCCAAGCAAAGTTGCAACTCTCCTTGAGGTCACAGTTCTCAGTGCTATTACTTAATTCTCATGATGATATCATAAAATATTCCCAGTCATGTCTTTAATGGGAGCTTGAAGTCAGACGTGCAAATGTATGACATCCTAGAAATCCACACCAGTCACTCGGTCTTCCGCCATTAATGCACCCACCTCTGCGTCTTTGTTGTCTGCTTTGACTGATAAAAAGTAACTCAAGTCACAAACTAGACATGTGTTCTCCTTGCTCCTTTGCTCTTCCAAGTTCAGACAATTATAAAATCACACCCCTGCTTGTCTCCAGGAACCCTTGGAGTCCATGGATTTCCCTACTGGCTCTTCTTTGATCTGGGTCAAACTATTTCTTAACATGGGAACTAGAATCATCTGTGTCTTCTCTTTACTTACTTCTAACATTTTGCCACATTCTGCTCAAATCACATTTTAAGAATTATCATTTTGTAGCACAATACACTTTATCTGTCTTAGAAATAGATTTGACACTGAAAAACGCACATTATTTTTTTAAATGGCCCTACCCCCTAAAACTGAGTCTTCCTAACAAAAATCCCTCTGTGTTCTGTGTTTCTCACTCCCCTTTGTCCCATGCTCGTTGGCTTTGTGAATGCTGCTTGTTTCATTTTACTCCTGCACCTACTCAGATGTTTCTTGTTGAGTTCCATTGCTGGAGCGTCCTTCTGCCTTTCCAGGAAGTTCCCAGCTTCCAGTAAAGGTTCTTCTTCATTCTTAACATTGAGGTTCCGTACCTGTCCCATATGCTGTCTTACTGCGGCACTGGCCCCTAGGAAATTCTTTCTGTGCTTTGAGTACCAGTTTAAATCACTTCTGTGGCTATTGGCTTCTGTGTGTGAGTATGAAAATGTTTGAAAAGAGCAGAAAAAACAATCAAAGCTCATATGGAATTTTCATTTTTGTGGAAACTTCTGGTTTAACCAGAATCTTCCATAGCTTTTTGCTTTCTTGGTTCCTTCCTTTACCACTTTCCTTTCTCCTATTACTGTTTCTCCTTTCTAGTTTCTTTCTCTCCTCTACAATATGTCTTCTTATTCCATCAATTCTTCACCAATCTACTCAGTAAGTTACTTAAGATTTCTTATATACTTAGCTTTACTATGACGGCATTTGAAGATGATCATCTTTTATTTGTCAAATATGATTTTTTAAATTGTTTTAAATTTATTCCAACATTTGTTTTTGTTATTATTATTATTGTTATTATTATTATTAAACTTACTAGTTTTCTAAATTGTTTCCACTTATTTTTCTATGCCACTAGTTTTCTTGGTTTGGTCTCTCATTGTCTAGAATAGATCATCAAGGAAAATGCTGATTAAAGTTGAGATTTTATGTTTTTACAATATTCTAAAGCAATCATCATTTGATTCTTATACTTGATAGATCCAGGGAGGATGAACAGAACACTGCTTTCTCTAAATAATTTTGAAGTCATGTCTATTATCTTCCAGAAGCCAATGGTTCTCACTGACATTTTTCAGATTTTAACTAGAACATTTGACTCCCAAAAGCTTTCCTATGACAGAAGCAAGTGTCTCACACACCTTTCCTTTGGCTTTTTCTACTGTTCTCAGCTTCATTCATCACTACTAGGAATAAACACACTTATCACAAAAGAGAGAGCCTTCCTTCCTCTATTGTTAGTTTTCCCTGTTCTGGGATTTGGCATCATATTCACAGTTAATCAGCCTGTCTCCTTGACTCCCTCTGATGTGGGACAGTCCTCATCCAACATTTTGCGTGATAGTTGGGTGTTTTGTAAATTGCAGCCGTTTTGCCTTGACCAGTCTTTACTGATGATTGCACCAGGCTACGCATTTGAGGGAAGAATGATAAAGTGAGATGTGTCCATCGACTCTGAGAACTGTGATGAACTGCTGGGATTTTGTAGGTGAAAAGTTTTCCTTCATTGATTTTTATTTCTCGGGGTGTTTGCAAGTACGAAGCTTTTCTTTTGTTGTGTTCTCACTGAATGCTGTCTGACGTGCGTGTGTGCATACTGAAGTTTCGTAAAACTCTTATTTACTTCTTCTTTTATTCTACTTTCCTTTATCTTTGTCCTCATGCAATGCTATTTACACCATCATTTATTAGCAGCTTGTTTATATGGTATCTCGAGTTGCTTACTTTTTAAAGTAAATTAGTGTTGAAGATAACTTAAAAGGGATGGGCTCTTATGACTCTTTCTCCAGCATTTACAAGGTAAAACAAGCCTTTGCTTCTTCTGATCGCCACACACTCAAAACTGAAATACAAGGAGGGGTAATTTCAGATACTTCTCTCTCTTTCTTTTTTTTTTTTTTTTAATAATTAAAAAAATCCGTTGTCCTATTTTGGCCTCTGAATACTTCAAAGCAATGACTCACAAGTTGCAGCATTCTTTGCCTCCTCCTGGCCTGCAGCTGCCAGGGTGGGCACATTGGTTGTATGGCTTGGCTCTCCCACCACAGTCCCAAAGGAAAGGGAGCCAAGAGTTTGGTCATTCTGACACCAGACACTGTAAGCAAAGTGTGGCTATGTTTTCTCTGGCGAATGAGGGAGATGGCCCGTGGGTGACATTGACAGGGCGGTTTTCGGTTACCAGCTGCCTAGCTCTGGGACCTTCCCGTTCCCTGAAGTCTCTAGGCCACCAGCATGAGGTAATGTTTCCTTTGTCTTTAGCAACACTTGTCACAACCAACTTTTAGACTATTAGATAAAAGCTAATTTTATGATTTTCTTTCCCCATTAACATAGGTCATATGAAGAAAACATAAATTGGAGCTGTCTTCCAGATTTGCGTGTTGTGGTTTACCCTGGTTTCCTGTTTATTACTGAGTTACTTCAAAAGACTGAAATTCTAGAGTCCTTGAAAATGAGTCCACAAATTACATGCAATGTTCTAAGCAAATAAAGGATTTTTCTTTTGTTGTACAAATCTTATAACTAGAGCAGACCAGGGACTCGAACAGACAAGTGTAGAAAATGAAGAGGGAACTTATCCAGTCACGCACCCTATCAGCATTGCACTCCCTCCCTTATGACTTTTGCATTAGTTATATATATATATATGTGTGTGTGTGTGTGTGTGTGTGTGTGTGTGTGCATGTGTGTGTATATATATACATACATACATACATATATATATATACACACACACATATATATGTATATATATATATATAATTAGTTATGTTAGGATCAAGGCCAATAGACTGATGAGACAGGTAGTAATTAGGTTTCCTGATTCTAAGAAGATCTGTTTTAAGGAAGTCACAAATGATAGAAAAATCTAGCAAATGGCTAAGATGGTGTCTTAGACAATTCATGGGTTACAGTAGCTTCCTATCAAACTTTAATGACTACACATAAAGTTGTTCTATATTTAATTTGTGCAACAAATTCCCTTTAGGATAAATACATGGAAGGAGGATGACCTTGTTAGTTAAAATGATGCTTGACGTAATTTTAGAAATTACTGCAATCTTCTAATGCTAGCAAAGCTTGTGGTTGGTGTAGTATTTCTTGAGTGTAATTTATTCCCCAACCATGAAGAACCAAAGCTTCCAACTGGGCACGACAATAAAGGTCCAGAAACATTGTGATTAGGTCATTGTCTCCCCTCAGACCTTAAAAGCCAAATACGTCATTGGGTCTCAAACTTCTTCCTCACTTCCTGCTCAGTAAATGTCACCACCATTCACCCCGTCTCCACCAGTTCTCGTTATACACTGTAGCTTTTGTGTGGTTTGGATGAAAGGATGTATTCCTCCTTTAAGATGAACACAAACATAAAAACATCTTGTTTGTCTTTTCTTCCATGTTGAGTCTCTGGAATGGAAGCCCTTTAAAGGTGAACTATGGATGTGCTACTTGTTTGGGAAATGTAGGAAATTTCCATGGCTGCCTGGGAATGTGCAATGGCATATGAGATGCAAAAATGTTGATCTTGGAGGAAGACAAATATTCTATTTGCTTCTACTCTTTTGTCAGAATTGTAGAAACAATGGAGATTTTACTTACTTTCAAATCTTTCTTCCTGCGTAGAAATAGGAAAAAAAATATATATGTGTGTGTGTATATATATATATATATATATATATATATATATATATATATATATACATATATATATTGTATATTCAAACATTTGTCATGAGGATACTTATTAATGACAAAATAATTGAGAGCCTTGTCCAGTGTCCAGATTTTAGGGGTACTCCACTGGTTATATAAATAAGTGAGTTGGGAGAAATGTAAATCTCCCTTCTAGGTGCAAAATGATAAAGTAGAAAACAGTTACATATCCTGGAGTGCTAAGAAATAAGATTAGATTTAAGATAAATTATTTGAAAAGAACCAGTGATGTGAAGTCAACTTACATTTGGTGCTCACCCTTGGAGCAAGCACTTAGGAGAAGCTGTGGAGAATCACGGTGCCTCTGCGTGATTTATGCTCTGAAGGCATTGACGTGCACAGTGCTTCTTCTTGTCTCCTTTTGTAGATGTGCTCCGTAAACACTCCCATTTCCCCTTCATGCCTTCCTTTCTTCACTTCATTCTAATAATGACCTGTAAGTACAAGAAAAATTACTGTCAGGTAAAAGCTTTCTTAATAGATCCTGCAATGAAAATTATAATTACTTTAAAGCAGTAAAATTGTAACGCTAAGAGGTAGGGCTCAAACGTGTTCCTCCTAACCACTCCATCACCTCTTCAGAGGCGTAATCTGAAGCCGTGAAGGAGCTCACACCCACAGTGCATCCATCCACTCTCCCCCTGCAGATGAAAGCCGATAAGTGGGAGAGAGGGATGACATCAAGCTCTCACGTGATCAGAACTTAAGAGGTTTAATATGTGAATACATAATTTTTTACCTCTCTCCAATATGTGCCTTATTATTGCTCTTTGGGATACAATGGAAAGGAGATCTAACTCTTAGAATTAAGGGTAAATATATGTATTTCAGAGGAGGCTGGACATACCTGTGCCTCACAATTAACTCCAGCTCTATGTCCTGTTGACACTGGACTTGTGTATGTCATACATTGTGGCTGCCATGTAAATGAGCAAATGGTATAGATCACACACTTTCATAAAAATGAAGCGTTCTTTAAATTGTGTAAGTGCTGTGCTAATTAATCTACATACACCATTTCATTTCATCTATTTAACAGTTCTTGTCTCGTGTGCTAATATTCTTTCTTGAGAGTTGTAGAGTCTGGTGTTTAAACATACTAGGTAGGTCCGTGAGGAGTGTCCAGTTAGGTGCAAGCACTCTGATACTGGTACACAGCTCCTTGTCCTTCAGGCATGCTCCATTTGTCTATAGATGGCACAGTACCCTGAACTTAAGAAGGCATTTTCTACACATTTGGAAGGAAGCAAATAATTGTTCATCTGTGTCTTCAAAAGACAACCATTTTCTTTAATAAGCCAGAAGAGCTTTTGGAAAGTACTTAGAAGACTATGCTTTTAAGTTCTCTTTACAGTGGCTACTTGTTAGCATCCAGTCACTTTTACTCAGCACACATTTTGCTGACAGTCTAGGATGGAGATAAAACATAGTGAAATATTTAAGTTTCAGTAAAGTCAGTTGTGCACTTGATTATCTAAGACAGTGTTTATTTTACGTCAATCCCAATAAGTGCTTTGTTGAGTGTCTGCTGTGGGCCGAGCATAGATGCCAATATAACGAATATCATTTTGGGTTTGATGGGGCAACACATGCCGCTTTGAGTTTAGGCACACTGGGAGACGAGCACGCGCAGGCCAATCGGGTTTCATTAAGCGAGAGAAGTCCCCCAGAGCTGTTGATTCTAACTGTATGTGATTCAAATATGAGTAAAGGAGAAGCCAGGCAGAGGAGTGGGGTGACCGCCTACTGCTCGGGACATCACAGTAAGCAGGGGCCCAGAGACTCTGAGGCATTGGCTTAGGGTGTGGAATGCGTCAGAGCCTTGGAAAGAACGGAGAAGTGCCCTGTGGAGAAGGTGGTCTCCCTGCTGAGTGTGACACAGAACGGGGAAAGAATGTAACACAGCTCTTCTCTTCTTTTGTTCAACACCCTTGGGCTATGCACATGTGTCTAAAGAAAACATTTCTGAATTGAGGACTAGTAAAACGATTTCAAGAGCGCAGGGGAATTAAACTCAATAGAACATGACGGAAAGAGCCAAGCCGAGAGGGAATACAGCCCGAAATCCCTTCTTCCTGATTCAGATAGAATAAAATAACTTATGGGGGAAGTTCAGATTGTCCTTTTGTCAGTCAGTCCTCCCAGATTTGTATCATCAGCTCATTCTCATGAATGGATACCGATTCAACTGCATGGTTGACTCCATAGGTTAGCTCATTTTTGAACTATTTAAAGACATTCCGTTGAGCACTGAGCATGCGCATTTCATGGTTAACATGTGGGGCCCTGCATAGAATGACTTTGAAAAGGTTCTAGAAAATGATGCACAAAGCACCTCTCTGGTAGTTCTTTGCATGGTAGCAGATGCATGTGGAATCTAGAAAAGACTTCTAAAAAATGTCTAGGCAACTTAAATAGCAACACATACCAAAATTGTACAACAAACCCCATTGGTCATTACTTTTGCTCCTTTTTTTCCCCTTTGCTTTTTATTTCTGAAGGTTGTAGATGTGTGGTGCCCACCATCCCATGTCTATATCCCCCTTCTTTGAAGGGGAGCACACTTACCAGTGTGTTAGCATGTCTCATCAAGAACCTCTGACAGTGCAGTGCACTAACCTCCAAGTCTACAAATATTAATGATTGCTAGTAAAAAGTATAACCTTCCACACAAATGAAATTTCTGGGCCAATATCTCTCAATAACGTGCACCTCTCCTGAAATGTAGAGCATGTAGTCTGAGCCTGAGCTAAGGGGACAATAGCTGGAGCTGTGTTGTCAAACGGAGAATGGGGGCTCTTCACAAAGAAGAAAGTGTGGGAGGTACAAGGAAACTGCCCTATGGGAACACAGAGGAAGGGGATGCAGGCTATGCATATGAGACCTGATAGGCTGTGGTTGGAAGATGGAGGAGGAGGACTTCACTGCTCAGAGGTCTAGGGGAGGGGAATAGGGCAGAAAAGAGAGGAACGGTGGGAACAGGAAGATAAGAGGGAAGGGATTACATTGAGATGTAATGTAAATAAATTATAATAGAAATATGTATAAACTCTTTTTTAAAATCCCACTAACATGTTTTTAAATCTCTAGCTCTAATAGTTTTTTCATTAATATATTATAATACTTTTATCATAATAAAACTATATATCATAAAACTTCCTCTTTTAATCAGTTTTCAGGGGTACCTTAACAGATTTTGTCCATATAGATATGCAAATTTAAAGCTCTAGAAAGTAAAATATTAGTTAGCTTTCTACCACTGTGACAAAATAACTGAGAAATGAACTAAAAAGAAAGAAGTATTTACTTAGTTCAGAGTATAAGAAGTCTGCGTCCGTAGTCACCTAGATCCAGTGTTCCTAGCCTGTCTTGAAGCTTTACCCTGTGAAGGGGAGCCTGTGACCAAGCCACCGCTCAGCTCTCATCCCAGTAACCGTGCCCTGTTAGCTTACTACAGGACCTCAGCCTGATCAACAGTGCTACCCACCCCTGGTGCAGGTCCCTTGTCCTAAGTAATTACCTCTGAGAATGTCCTCAGGGAACCATCTCTTCTACTGCTTCTTTGTCCACTCTGCATTAAGACTAACCCTCTTGCCTTCAGCCCCTCCCCACAAACCAATGGGAAGCACCACCCAACTTCCTGTTTCTATGAACTTGATGTTTGTGTCTGTAGAACGGGAGCCATACAGTGTCTGCTGTTTGGTAACTGTTTATCTACATATTCTAGTGTTCTCCAAGTTCATTTCCATTCTTCATAGACACGCCACCTCAGCAGACTCCAGAACCCCTGAACCTCTTGGCAAGTTTGCACACTAGATGCTCTGAACCCGGTCGTGCACATATCACACTCTGGTGGTCAGTTGCTGGGGATATATAGGCCCCGACAGCACAGCTTGTAGGGCAGGTAGAAATGGGATCTCCCATTACTATAAAATTTGTATCCTTTGACTGCCCAAAGGACACATAATGGTTCCAGTCACTACATGGACTCAGTGAAGCTGTTTAGGATTCGGTAGTTGTGTGTTGGTCTTAATGCTACCCTCTCCAGTAAGGATGGGCACTGTTGCCTTGTGCACTGGTTCCTGGAAGTTACTGATGCTGAGAACCTTCAGATACACTAGTCATTTGCATAGTATCTATCTTTTGCCACTTTTTGAAATCAGTTTGATTTTTTAAAATTTATTTTATTTATTTATTTATTTATTTATTTATTTATTACTTTTAGGTGTTTATATATCCTAGAAATTATCTGCCCATCAATTGTATGGTTTATAAAAATTTTTCTTATTCCATTATTTTCCTTTTTATCTTGAAAATTGGGTTAGGTTATGTACATGTGTTTAGCTGTATAACCCTCTGTTTGCCTTTATTAAACTTTCTGCAGTATTCTTATGTCATTGCCCAATCCAGCAATGCATCATTTGCTAGGAAAGGACATGTACTCAACAGTTTTCTGCCCTTAGATCTTATATTCAAATATTTAGGCATCCCAAGTCTGTTTTCTGCAAGCAGTATCAGAAAACACACACCTTCATTCTTTTTATGTTACTATTCAGCTTCCAAATATTTGTTGAAGATACTGACCTTTCCTAATCAGTGATGTTGATGTCCTTATTGGCTATTACCTTACACGTAAAAATTATAGTCACCTTGCTCTCTTCTGTAGGTTTATTTGTCTCTTATAGTTGTGTGCAGTGTTGCTGCCAGTATTATATTTTATACTGTGTAATGAAGCCATAGTATGATCCCATCCAGCCTTTTCCTTCTTTACAAGAATTTGTGATGGGCGTGGTGGCACACACGTTTAATCCGAGCACTCGGGAGGCAGAGGCTGGTGGATCGCTGTGAGTTCGAGGCCAGCCTGGTCTACAAAGTGAGTCCAGGACAGCCAAGGCTACACAGAGAGACCCTGTCTCAAAAAAAAAAAAAAAAAAAAAAAAGAATTTGCTTTGTGTAGTTAAGATCCTTGAGGTTCTATATAAATTTGGGGTACATCTTTCTGTGTTTCTGGCATAATAATAATGATTGTACTGACATTGTAAGTTTCTTTGGATAATATTAATATCTAAAGAGTGCCAAACCTATCTTTTATTTTCTCAAAGTTAAATTGCACTGTTAAGGTATTACTTATTTTGCTTCCATATTTAAGTACCTTATTATTTTGATGCTATTATGAACAGTATTATCTTGCTAAGTTTTTAAATGTGTATTGGGTATAGAAACTTGATAGCATTTCATGAACTTTTATAGAGGTGTAGTAATTGTGTACATGCGTCCTTCTGCACACAAACATAGGTCTATGTGTCTTTGCAAATATGTGAAGTCTTTAGAATTTTTCTACTTATAAAGTCATGTTGGCGGCCTTCAAATTGTTGTGAGATTTTTGGGTTTTATACACTATTGTGTGTGGGGTGTTTATTTTATTTTTTGATGAAGTTATTTTCTAATTTTTAATAATGATTTTCAATTGATGTTCATAAAAATGATGATTATTTAGGACTGTTCAAATTCTAAGAAAATTCATTTCTTTTCTGGGCTATGGCATACCATAATTTGGGGAAAGTAATATCAGTTCTCAAATAATGCCTTTCAAGCCACTTTCTTTAGAGTCAAAAAATGCAGAACCCTTCTGTTCCAAACCCTTGTCAGTGTGAAGTAGGTGACAGCATATCATACTGTACAACAGTGCTGACCCTTGGTCCAAGCTGTCCTAACAATGTACTTCTGGAGAGGTCGTCCTGTAATGACAATTTAGAAGGCAATTAAAAAGATAATCCAAACGCCACAACAATACTTGGGTTTGGCTGTATTATGGAAATCTTTTGCTTCCTTTATTACAGTATGTGCCATGTATCTCTTCAATTTGGTTCACACTGCAGAACTTGCCAAGGCTGCTGTGCTGTAGATATTTACGATGCTGTTACTATTGGTCTTGTTTATCTAGAGACATCAAACTTGTTTTTTCTGTTATTACAGATGAAATTCACAATATTAATCTTATCCATCTTGGTTTGAAATATTCTCTAAGTAATAGAAATGAAGACACTGGTATTTGCAAATAAGAATGTTTCTATTTTTATTGAAATGCTTTATATTTCTTTTCCCTGTCATATTGCTTTGGTTAGTATTTCCAATATTGTGTTGAACAGTAGCAGAGAGCTGTGTCATTTGTTCTTGATCTTAAAAAAATTTTTTAAGTTCCTCATGATTAAAAATGAAGATTTCATATATTTTGATCTCTGCAGTATTTTATTACATTTTATTGGGTTGATATTTTTCTATCTCTTCTTATGCCGTGAGTTTTATATGGAATTGAGCATTTCAAAAAATAAAATAAGTGAATCCTATTATACTTTTTTCCCATTGAATTGTTTAAGGACAGTCCTTCGAGAAGATGCTTGGTGGCTCTGGAGCTTCTGAAAGGTTGTCTGATCATTGACTCTCTGCCTCTGAACCACAGTTTCAATATTCTGTTTGCCCCTCCTCAACATCTTGAAAGTTTGTTGAAAAGAAAAATCTGAACACAATACATCAATCACTAGGAAAGTGCTCAAGTCCAGCCTCATCCCTAGCCCTTGAAAACTTAATAACGCAAACTGGGAGGTGGTGGTGTGGAGGGACAGCAACACTTGCATTATTTATTTAAAAACCTCCCAACATTATTTATAAATCTGTCACTAGCTTGATGTCTCTAACCAACCAGTCAGGGAAAAAATTCTTGAGCTACTGCAAACAAATGAGAATTAAGGATGCACAGTGCACTGATTTGTTCTCTAGAAAAGAGTTCCTTAAGAAGGTCTTCAGAAGTACCACAGATTTGTGCAGATTGTATCAGATTACTTCAAGCACAGAGTAAGAATTCATGATAGCGGACCTCTAGGGTCGTCTCTCACACTTTGGGGGAGGGAAGCCATATGTTTATATTTTCTAATTTCCTTACTTCCATGCGTAGGTCCCACTTGTGAATGGTTTCCATTTCATTTTTCTTCTACCTGATGGTCTTTGATAAAATATTTCTTTCTTTGTATGTCTGCTTTTGTTTAATTGTTTCAATTTCGCTGTGTATGAAGATCCTTGAATTTTTCTATCTACATTTTCTTAATGGCAAATTTTACCTAACACAGGAGCGTAGTCTGGCCAGTGTTTTCTTGTATATACTAAAGACGCCGTGTGGTCACCCATCCTCTTAACTCTCAGTGATAGATCCACGGTCCTTCAACTCTGCTTCTTTATTTAACATGCCCTCTAAGCCCTCTCCTTGGCTTTATATAGGACATTTTTCTTCCAACCCTAGAGAACATAGAATACACATATTCCTGTGTTACCGTTATTTGCTTTTGATTGACGTCATTGGAACTCTTGCTTCTCGGCCCCATTAAGCTTGGAAACACTTTGACCATTTTTTTCTTCAGCTGCCTTGCATTTTTTCTATACTTCATTTTCCTCACTGCAAAGAATGCCAACAAGTGAGTCCCATTACCCGTTGCCTGGCCACTCTGTTTACTTTTTAAGTGGACTCATTTTGGACGGTTTATTACTGCTGCCTTCAAGTTCAGTTTTCCTTTTACTCCCACTGACTAATTTTTTGTTATTCCTCCCAAGTAAATTTCTCATCTGAATCATGGTGGTTCTCATTTCCATCAGCTTAAGGTTTAGTTTGAATTTTTTTTCACCTTCTGTGGCTCTGCTTTAATAACTCATGCCATGCTCTAAAACAATTGTTATAGTTTATCTTAAATATTAGCTCTAAAGTCTGTCACCTTTCATTTTGTTTCAGGTGATATATTTTATTATGGGTTATATTTACTTGTTTTTCTTCATGACTTTCATGTATTTATAGAAGTTATGCATTATAAAAACACCCACGAGTGAGACTTGGCCATTTCATAATCTCATAAGTCTGCCAGACCCTTATGTTTAAATTAAGTTAATTTCATTGGGGACATATTAAAAGTCCTGAGCCAGGCCTCTTAGTTTGTTAGGTGGAATCTGGAACAAGACTTAATCCAGGGCTAATTAATTATAGCTATAGAGCTAAATTCTTTCTAAGTAGTTCACCCCATACACACAAGCTGAGAGGCACCCCAGCAGCTGAGGGGGGAGCAACAGACTACTGTTTTCTCTGTCTCTCTGACTGTGGGACATTCCATCTTTTCATCTTTTCGGGTCCTTGTTTTCGTGCCATTCTGTTATACAATTCCTGATAGATACTTAAGCCCCAAACAGAGGGAGGAGACACAAGATCCCACCTTCCTTTTTCGCGCAGCCTTTTCTGTTCTGTAACCTCTCCCCTCAACATGCCCCAAGTCAGGGTTCAAGGGCTCCTCTGAACTCCACCTGAATTTCTTTTATATATCATAAGGACAGGTTTTTCTTAATTTTACTGTGGTGCTCGGACTTGAACGCAACACCTCACCCCACTAGCAAGTGCTTTGGCTACTGAGCCACCTCTGGTGGAAACTCTTAATAATATAAAATGTGGAGAATTGTAGCACTTGCATTGCTTACTTATTACCTCTCATGTGATGCCGGTCTTCATCACCAGTTCTAAACATTTGGTGTACTGTCTCTGTTTACTCCTGATATTCTTGAAAAATCTTTTTTTTACATGCCTGTGCCTACTTCACTTCTGACTTAGTGTTATGTGGAGGGTACCATGCTTCCTTGGTAGCATGATCTTTGTGATTTTTAATGGCTCACAATCCTCCTCTAACTGGGTTATGAATCAGCCTAGCTTTTTGGATGAGAATATTTGCAACTTAGAAGGTTATTTCACTTGAATGACAACAGCAAAAAAAAAAAAAAAAAAAAAAAAGACAGGTAACTTTGAAAATCACTTCAGTGCCTTGCAAAAGACCCAAGGGATGTCATTTGCAAGTGAGAAAACTACAGAATAGCTTTATCTTCTAGTTCTTCCTGGGGGGGAATTGGCAACAATGAATTCAGAATCTTTTGCCAAGTAAATGAACATGAAAAAAGAATCATATAATGTTGGCAGTGTCAGGAGAAGACTGTTATCAAAAAATATTTCCTCTGTGTGACTTTTCTTTTGTCCTCTAAAATATTCATTTCAACAAAGTGCATGGGCAGCTGAGAAAGGCGTGGGCCTTTGGTGCTCTTTGTAAGTGTAATGAAAATATATCGTGACCTAGGAAATTGGCACTATTGAAAAAACTGCATCTATTTATTCGCAGTCCCAGAGTCAATTTCTATCTACACTGATGGTAGACATGGGCACAGAGTCTTAGCTCCACTCCTTCCCGGGGTTGTCTAGGAGTTCACTCAACAAACAGAATCCCACAGTGGATCATCATCAGTGTTTTAAGTACATTTTTCCCCTTTTCCAATGAATGGGTAGGAAAAGGGGGACTACATTGAATTCTCTCTCATTTTGACATTTTTTAAAACTAGTCAATAAAATACATAGATATGACTTGTTATTCTTTATGTCTATTCTGATTAATCCCCATTAGGTTTATTCTGAGGATTGATTGTTTATTATTTTAGTTACCTTTTTTAAAGATTTATTTATTTATTATGCATACAGTGCTCTACTTGCTTGTACCCCTATAGGCCAGAAGAGGGCATCAGATCACATTACAAATGGTTGTTAGCCACTGTGTGGTTGCTGGGAATTGAACTCAGGGCCTCTGGAAGAGCAGTCACTGGTCTTAACCGCTGAGCCATCTCCTATCATTGGTATCTGAATCTTAATTTGTTTAGATGAACAATAAAAGACATATAAGCATATAAATAAAACTACAAAATAACCATATATTTTTAACCAGTAGATGAAATAATGTTGGTGATTAATTTCTTATATTTCTTGAAATAATGCTCTTGCCCTGCTTTTTCACAACAAGGAATATTGTAGGTGTTATTTTATTAACTAGAACTGTTTCTGTTCTATCAGGAACATTTGCTACAGTTAATGAATGGAGGAGAAATTGTAAATATTACTCACATGGTCTCACATGTCATTGAAGAGCATGGACTCAGGGCATAAAGTCCGTGTTTACCAACCAGATACACCATTGTCAACCATATTAATAAAAGTAGGGTGATGATGAAAATGCTAGAAGTATTAATGCAACAACTTCGACAAAAACAGAAATGACTGATAGTAAGAGAAACAAATATTTCACAAATCTTATCAAAGAATAGGTAGAAAACTAAGGTCCGGTCACTGTCATCCACGGAAGAGAAAGCCCTTTGATACCAGTTCTCTGCTTATCGCCAACTGAGATGATGCAGCTGTTGGAGCCACAAAGGGAACTATCTGCTCTTCCACGGTTACTGAGCCAACACTGTATTTTTCTTCAACAGTTGAATCAGCTATCAAAGGTTGCCTATAAAATGCCTAAAATCTGCTCACACAGTAAGAGACATGCACTCTATATCTAAAGTGTTTTACAAGTGAGCCCTGAAAAACAATACAGGCCTTTTCAGGACTTAGATGTTTCTGAACTTGGTAACTGGGTCTCCATTCATGGTGGGCTCACTCAGGTACACTGTCGCACGGCAGTAAAGAGGATCAAGGGATACATGCAAGGTGTCCATAAAGTGAGCAGGTTCAGTGTCCTGACTGACATTTTCCTATTAGCCTACTGGCACTCAGCCTGCACTGAGAGAAGAGTATACCAGGCTGGGATCAGTGCTTCAAACCAACCTGCATCTCTACCATCATCTCTAGTTTCGAGTCATCATCGTGGCTTCATGGCCTCCTGGTTACCATTCTTGTCAGTGAGGACACAAGAAATATTTACCTTCCTCACACGTCTAAGCCAGGTAATGCACTTGGTTTCCCAATACAAGCAGATTTGCTTTTCTGCAAAGAACTTTAAACACATCATGAAGAAGGGAGCTAGCAGAAAGGCTCACCACAGCTGAACTGAGTATCAAAGAAATAGGACGCTTGGGCAACAAAGGGGTTTTCATCCACATATTTGTTTATTCAACTTGACTAGTTGACTTTGCTGCTTAAACAACTACGGTCATGATGATTGTGCTTAATATTTTTTGAGAATTCAGAATCTGAAGTTGAAGACTGCACTCCAGGACTGATTATATCACATAGTAGCAGGAACCCAAGCAACCTCTTAGAAGCTATAACATTAAATGGCCCCGCTTTAAATTATATTTTACTAATTAAAAATTATTACATGTGAGACTCTGTGTGCATGTGTGTGTGTGTATGTGTGTATGTGTGAACACATGTACATGCATGAATGGGTAGGAAAACAACTCAGCCAACCATATACTATGTCAAAAATACTTCATGTATATTTGATACTGGTTATTTGAGTTCTGACTAAGTGTGATCCATGTGTATGTGTGTGTGTGTGTGTGTGTGTGTGTGTGTGTGTGTGTGTGTGTGTGTGTGTGTGTGTTCTCAGGCTCCAAGCTTCTTCACTGTCACAGAAGCACTGGAGTCACAGCCTTGAACAGGTCCAACTACTGTGCTCAGGGCGGCTAGTCCAAAGAGTTTTGGTTTGTTCTATGAGACAGGGTTCCTCTTTGTAGCCCTTCTGTGCTAGAACTTGTTTTATGGTCCAAGATAACTTTGAAATCAGAAATTTGCATGCCTCTGCCTCTCAATTGCTGGAATTTAAAGTATGTGCCACCATACCAGGCTTAATGTAAAGATTTTATACCCAGATATTCTAACCGTTCCTAATAGAGTACGGAGAGGAACAAAGTGAACAGAATTATGGTGTTTCACATAGTTGTGTTGGAGCCAATTACCTTCAGCAGATACTGATAGAACAGGAAATCAGAACTGTAATATAATATATTTACTCTGATGAAATATGTAGAATGCCTTCAACTTCACAACTGCGAGTCTGCTGGTTCTTTCTGAGCACAGTTTTATTAGCTAACGAGACGGTAGTCTCCAGTTTGGATGACCTAGCACTGTGGTACCATAATCCTCAGCTACTGCACTTTACCCACCACTACCAAAGAGTGACGCCAAGTTGGTTGTATGTCACAGGAGTAGATGATGACTTCCTTGTCTGCTGAGACTCAACCATAGGTCATGAAACTGTAAATTCTCAGGAGTGTAGCTGGGCTTGCAGGGCATAAACCCTTGGGGGTGGAACTGCAGTGGTGACTGCTTTCCCTGCAGCCTCACTGTGTGGGTTATAGCCTCCCGCCCACCTCTCTTCCCCACCTCTGCCCCAGAGGCAAGTGACTGAGCCTGAACAGAGGTATGTGGCTTCTTTTGTATTCATTCCTATTTGGGGCCTGTCTTTGGTGTCTGAAAACTTAGCTTTGAATTTCAAGGTAGACTCTTGTCCCTTCTATTCAGAGGCATCTACCCTCTGTCAGGGCCCTTGCACTCTTGCTATCATTCTAATTACAAGTAGATGGTCCCTTCAGCCAGGAACCTGTGGTCTCCCCTCCTCCAATGAGCACACGGTCCTTTCACCCATGCATGCTTCCCTTGTTCTCTCTCGAGATCCACTCAAGAGTAAGGATGCGAGCATCCCCCTCTATATATACAATCTTCCTAGCCCAGACCAAGCTTAATAACTAGGTCTCCACCCCTCACCTGCACTTGTGAATTTGGGTTTACGTCAACCAGCCATCCATAATCCCATTTTCCACCACTGTTCCATCTTTTTGACAATTTAGTCATTACTATTTGTATACATGTTCCATATTAATTAAACTCTGCAAATTCTTAGAAATACTACATTCTAGTGTGGATAATAATAACATTAGCTTTTTTCTCCTTCCCAGTGCTTGTGTACCCACTAATGGGGTTGGCCTGACTAAGGGAAAACCAGGCCTACACTAGTTTAAGTTCAGCATCTCACCAACTTCTCGGGCTTTTGATATTTTCTGGTAAGTGTTGTCTAAGTACCTTCTCTTAGGCTTTTACTCTCCTACCCTCTTGTGTTTCTTATCCCCAACTCATCCCCTCCTCACACGTCCAACACTTCCTCCCCCATCCTCCCTCTGTCCTGGCTTCCTCACTTTTGTTTCTGTAAGAACGCAGAAGCGGTTCTCAGAACTCCCACAGACTCCGCAGCCAGTGGAACACATGTCTGTGGGGCCAGCCTGTTCTCTTCCCTTGAACAGCCTGGGTGTTCTTGTCCCTGTGCTCAGCCCCCACAGTGAACAGCGCTGCCTTCTCTAGCCACTGAGGCCATCGTACTCTCCAGACTGCATGAGGGCATTTTCCTTGACAAACAAACCCTGCCTACCAGAGCACAGGTATGCTGCTGTTTCTTTTATCTCATGCCAACCCCTCCCCCAGCCTCCCTCTTGCAACTCTTCTTTTAGTCTAAGCAGCACAGTGCCTCAGAGGAGACTCATGTCCCTTGTCTTTATCCCTCTTTTCACTTACATCCATTCTGATTGAGGCTCCATTGCTACAAACACACTCAAAAGCCATACTTTTCTGAACACTAATATTTTTAACACAGTTCATTATTCTGTACTGCAGCACACTGGGCATCTAGCAGTTTCTATCAGGAGGATGAATGACTAGGAAGTTACAGAGTGATGGAGAATACATTCCCTCTTCCTTTTCCTTCAAATTATCCTACGCCTGTGTCCCAAGGCCTTCTCCACTTGTTCTCCTGTGCTGTGCACTATACAACTAACACACCACTGGCTCAGACTATGGACCTCGTCTTGTTTCTGTATTCATCCACACTCATGCTAACTCCATTACTTCACATGGCATTTAAGGATATTAATACTTCCCTTCTTATTTTTGACAACTTCATACACATATGCGATATGTTATGAATATATAAATACTCATTGCCTTCTCTTAGCCAAGTGGCTCTCAACCTTCCTAATGCTGCGGCCTTTAATACAGTTCCTGTTTTGGTGACCCCAAAGCATAAAATTATTTTTGTCGCCACTTTAGAACTGTAATTTTACTACAGTTATGAACGAG
This sequence comes from Acomys russatus, assembly GCF_903995435.1. Classification (NCBI taxonomy): domain Eukaryota; kingdom Metazoa; phylum Chordata; class Mammalia; order Rodentia; family Muridae; genus Acomys; species Acomys russatus. Next base: position 2,300,692 of record NC_067163.1, read on the forward strand.
AGTGTAAATATCTGTGTTTTCGGATGGTCTTATGAGCTCCCTGTGAAAGTGTCATTTGATCCCTAAAGGGATTGCAGCCCAAAGGGTGAAAACCACTTTCTCAGCTACTGCTACTTCCATTCATATGGACCCTATTATTTTTCACAACCCTCTTATTCTTATTTTCATGTCCTCTGTGTGTGTGCGTGTGTGTGCGTGTGTGCGTGTGTGTGCGTGCGTGTGTGTGCGTGTGTGCGTGTGTGTGCGTGTGTGCGTGTGTGCGTGTGTGTGCGTGTGTGTGCGTGCGTGTGTGTGTGCGTGTGTGTGGTGCACGCGCACGCATGTGTGTGTGTGTGCGTGCGTGTGTGAGCGTGTGTGCGTGTGTGTGCGTGCGTGTGCGTGCGTGTGTGTGCGCACGTGTGTGTGTGCGTGTGTGTGCGCGTGTGTGTGTATGTGTGTGTGCGCACGCCTTTGGAGTGGGGTAGCCATAGTTGCTGAGTGTAAATGATTGCTGTAGTCATGTCATACTGACCACTTAGTGAGTCGCAGCACTCAACCTAAAGCTGTGGCTTTTACAGTCTTTCTATCCCTTCTGCAATGTTCCCTGGGCCTTGGAGGGGGTGGTATATGATGACAGTCATATTGATGTTTTAAAATGTATGTCTTTACTTCATTTATTCCACTATATTCCATAGCCACATATCAGCCTCCACCAGACCATTTACACGCCGACTTGTTCTCACAGCCAGTTCATCTATCAGGAGAGTGTTCAGATCTGGAGACTCCATGTGTGCTTCCCTCGCAGTATCTTGGCCTCTCAGTGTGTGTTGTGCATCACAGATGAGAGCCAAGCTATGACCTCAGGGGTGTTTATAAGGTTCCCTGAATAGGAATTACTCTAATCTGCCCTGGGTAGGGCAGCTTGCGTGTGAGAATTCAGGAGCAGTGAGTTTGATCACCTCTGATATAAGCAAAAGAAAGTGTTACGAGTCTACTGTTCTTAAGACAATTGGTGTTGGTTCTGTTATTGCTTAAAATTCGTTTGAAGTGAAGTACCCTCTCATTGCTTACTATTTCTGTCATCCTGTTGAGCATTTACAGTGTCCTCTGCCCTATAGACAGCCTTCTATACTCTGCGTATCCCCACTCAGTGTTAACATGGAGAAGCAGGAGAGCAGAGGACGTGGATGCTGGAATGACCTTTCGGTAGCTGGCTCCCCCAGGGACACCTCTTCCAAAACTCCCCCATGTCTCCACTACTCTAAGTGCTCTGGCATCTCATTTCCATTGTTCCTCCATATGGTAAGCAGCTATCCGTCACAAGGATCTTTCCCATGCTTGTTCTCTGGTAGACGAGCTGGCCAAAACCACCCTCAATAAACCAGAACAAGTAAACAGGCTACAGAGAACAACCACTCTGATGATTTCTGTAGAGAAGTATGCCTGCCTTTGGCTCTGCTTCATGGCCGCACCCTTAACTGCATCTTTCCCTCACTAAAGAACACTTGCTCCCCCTACTCTCTTTGTTCTCCTCTTTCTTCTCAGTCTTAGCCTCTTATTTCTCTTAGTAAATGAAGTGTTCAGTATGGCCTGAGGTCATGTCCTTTAACACAGCCACCAACATATGTACCTTTGGAACACACACACACACACACACACACACACACTTTATTTGCTATTTTACTGAAGCCTGAGATTTTTGCTACCATATCCATGCCCTCTGGTGAGCATCTCATGGCCTATACCTTCACAAGAGCAAGATGGTATTCAGAAGAAAGAGACCTCATGTCCTGGCAGAAAGCAAGAACAGCGCAAGATTGGCTCTACCAAATGCCTTGTGAAGATCATCAAGGACTCAAGCAAGAATCTCTTCAAGGTCCCACCACCTTCAAATGTCATCACTCTCGGAGCCAAGGTTAACACATGAATGTTAGGCAGTTATCCAGTGCCCACACCACAACAGAAGCAAGTCTTTCTGTAGTCAAGACCTCACCTCAGCTGTGTAGAGGACCATAAATCTGACCTATCCTCCCGACTCACAGAAACTGAGGGGTTAAGTGAATATGTTTTTAAATAACTAAGACACAGTAATTTGTTATCCAGAGAGTAGAAAACCAGCGTGGCATTTAATGAGGCAATGATTGTAAAATTGCTTTCTAAAACTGAAAGTGACAGTGTACCAAGGGTTATTCAAAATTCATAGTATGAGAAACAAAGACGAACTTAGGTCCCCAGACATCCTTGTACTGTGCAGAAGGTCATGAAGGGCTCTGCTTTCTTCTCGCTGGGGCCACGTGAGAAGAAAAACTAAGGGGTTCCAGGGTAGAAAATAAGTTTCACTGCTTTTAGAAAACTGTCATGATGAAATGACAGGGGATAATTACAATCTTGCTAAATTTTTAGCTAATATTTATATATTTGTATGTTATGAAATTAAGAAAGAATTTGTTTAAAGTACGTCTTTTCTTGGCTATACAAACAAATAGTACCCATCACTCTTAATATAAAAGAATCTATTATGTTTTAATTGTGTCTGCGTGTTTGTTTGTGTCTCTGTGTGAGTATATATACATAAAGGCTGGTTCCTACAGAGCCCAAAGGCATTAGATCCCTGAGATATGCAATTACTGATATTTGTGGAACACCTGACATGGCTGCTGGGTATCAAATTAGAGTTTTTAAGGGAGCAATACGTACTCTTAACCACTGAGCCATCTCTCCAGTACCAGCACTTCATTCTAGTGATAAACTATTTTGTCCACTGGCAACTATGATAAACTCCTTGTCTCTTTATATATTAGAATACAATCTTCACTCAAGTTGGAACCAGGGATATTAGCTGTTTTCTAGAAATTTCATTATTCCTGTACCCATTGCTTGCTTATGAATGCCAATAGATTGAGAAAGGCAAGATTAAATCATCTTGAACTGCAAGGAGAGAACTCAATGCCTGAGTTCCAGTTCCTTGCCAAGTCTCCTACAAGTCCTAGGAAAAAGGGTTTCTGGCCATCATTTCTAGTTCTGCTCTCTAAAAACATGTCCAGCACATATTCTGATCCAATGGGTCACACAGACACACAGAGGAGCCAGCAGGCATCACACTGAAATCAGGACTCCAGGGCAAGTCTGTGTTCACATGCCGCAGTCTAGCTTGACACAAGCAGATTCTTAGTTCTAATTTGTTAATTTCAGTCCCTGAGTTTGTATTATTTACAGACATCTACTCCTCTTGGGGTGTTTCTGTTTCTTTTTTTTAGTGGGCTTCCAGTTGTGTCGTTAAGATGCTACGTGCGATGTTTCCACTTTCTTTAAAGGCACTTAGTGCTATGAATTTCCTCTTAGCACTGCTTTAATGTATCCCACAGATTTGGGTATGTTGTTCCTTCATTTCATTGAATTTCAGAAACTCCTTGATTTCTTCTTTATTCTTCCCTGACCCAGGTGTCATTTAGCAGAGAGTTGTTTAGTTTTCCACGTACATGTAGCTTTTTGTTATTTCTGTTGTTGATGAATTGCAGCCTAAGAGGCATGGCGATTGATAGGATACAAGGTATTAAGTTCAATCCTATTGATCTATTGAGGCTTGCTTTGTGACCTACGATGTGATCATTTTGGAGAAGGTTCCATGGGGTGCAGAGAAGAAGGTAATTTCTTTCTTGTTGGGTCATGAGATCAACTGACAACTAATGGTCACAGGCAAGAGGAGGGAGGGGCTGCATTTCCTTTTTAAAGCTACTGCATCATTTAACATTGGTGGCAGGTATCATTTTTGAGGTCTTTGAGTTGCACACATGTATTGTTAGAGGAAATCTAAACCTAGCCATACAAAGTAGGGGGTCATACTGAAGCTTTATTTTATTACCCTAAAGAAATGTGTGCAAAATGATGTCAAACAGGGCATTTTTAAAAATGATAATTATTGGTCAGAAAATTTTTAAAAGTCCTTGGAAATTTCAAAGTATCTAGTTTCTTTGTTTTGGGTTTGGTTGTCTTCTCACCTCTTAAATGGAGTAAATGACTCTTTACTTTCTCCTCCATCTATATCCCTGATATAGAGACACTACGGGTCTCTAACTTATTTCACTTGTTAAAATTACAAGAAAAAACCCACTCACAAAATGTAATAAAGAAACCAATTAATGTCCTTCATTTGGAAGGAGTCTTACAATTTGGCATTTAAGAAAGGTATTAAGAAAGGTGCTTGAATTTGCTAGAAATAGGCAGAACTATCCAAGGAGGACTTGGTCAGAAAACAATGCCTGATTACATGGACATCGGGCCTTATCTGTACACTATATCTGAGTCTTTCCATTTTCCAATTTATTAATAGAATCCATTTAACCTTTCTTACAAAAGTGGGACTAAGTCAGCTGTGCTCTCATCAAGAGTACCAATGATTACCTCCAAGTAAGGGCTTCTGAACTCTGGGTTACCATGGCAATAGCTGAATCTCCAAGCCTCTTCTCTCTCCCAAGTCATTCCAGCAAATGTTTCTGTTTTAAAATGTTATCACAGCAGATCTACTTAGGCTTTAAAATGTGTCTAGCAGTGATTCAGAGAAGCAAAGCCCCCTTTATCAGCCTCCAGTATAGCAATCCTAGAGGTACATTTGTATTTATGGATCTAATAAGCACATATGCAATGATTTTCCTAAACTCATTTATTCTGAAGGCAAAGTGGGTCAATATACATTGGAAACACGGTGAAGATATATGACATTTTACATTTATTACTTCCTGTGTCTGGTCTTCTTTGCATTTTATGATACCTAATTAGAAACACAAAAGAAAATTAAGGGAAATGACTCTGCTCCCATTTTCTACTGCATATAAACCTCCTCAACAAATTTAAACTCTCACAGGCATGAGAGCCCTCTCATCACCCTATGGATATAATATCTATTTCCCCCAGAGATGTTGAGAATCATTTTATAGACGATTGCAATGTAGAAAATATTTTAATGTATTAAAAAATACAGCATGGGAAAGGTTTCTGCCACATGTATATTCCATGTGTTTAAATCATGTGATTTCTGGCTGTTAATCAAGTCGGCTTCTCTCTCTCACTTTATGCATCTTTGGGAATGGAGAGAAAAATAAACTCATTGGCCAAAATGTGCCAATATACAGTTAATATAAGAGATGAATCTCTTTTTTTGGTTGTCATATATCTAAAATTAATTGCTGATGAGGCAGGGTCTTTTTCCAGTCTGACAGAAAAAGCTAATTGTAATTTTGTACTTTGAAATAATTCTTTGACATATAGAGACTTCAAATTTGTGGAAAGCAAACTGATTATTACTCAGAAGTAAATTTACTTTGGATCACATGTCTTTCCTTTAGAGGCATACTAGTGGATTAGGCCCTCATAAAGCAATCTGGATACGTGAAATGAAAGGAAAATAATGGTTAAATTCAATTTATTTCTTAAAATCCCACTTAGGAACTAAATGAATCTATGTTCTTTAGAAAAACTATGAAACTTAACTCTATGTGATTTTTGTTAATCTCCTGTTTCCTTTCCAAGAAAAAAAAAAAAAGGAATTTTGAGCCATGATGTGTAAAATAGAAATTTACTACATAAAACACATGAAGTAGATCCATGCAGACCATTCTTGTCAGTATGAAAGGGAACACATCTGCTTTAATAATGGCAGCTCATGAAAATTCTAGAAAACAAATGGCTTCTCCCATCTCAGTAATGCCAGCTGGTGTTGTGATGGAAAATACCCTTCCATGTAGAATGTGACTGTATCCTAGAGATGGCCTTCTGAGCATACCATGTCAAGGGAAGTGACAGCAGTGACCATGGTGGGCAGATGTGACTATCAGCTCCATTGTGCACCCATGCTCTCAGTGTAAAGTCCATGTGAGCTATGTGGTTGACAGCTGGGGGACGTCTGCTTGACAAGACGTGTGGAAGCTCCCAGAACAGGTTCACTGTGATGGGAAGGTGGATGTGGTTAGTTCAGGTGAACTCCAGTATTCTTCACTCTGTGCTTGCTGACTACCAATGCACCGTGACCAGCTGACGTAAGCTCCTTCTCCGTGCAATTCTCACCATGATGGACTGTACCCTGTGAACCGTGATCCATGACAAAGCCTTCCTCCTTTGAATTGCTTTTGTCAGGTACCTTGTCATAGGAACAGGAAAAATAACTAATACACTTGTCATAGGCCAAGCATCATAAATGTAAGCCATACTAGGGCGCTATGTAAAGGGCTTCCCATGTGTGTGTGTGTGTGTGTGTGTGTGTGTGTGTGTGTTTATGTGTGTGTATGCATGTATGTGTGTGTATGTTTGTATGTATGTGTTTATATATGTGTATGTGTGTGTATTTGTGTATGTGTATATGTGTGTATGTATATGTGTTTATGTATGTGTATGTGTGTGTTTATATATGTGTCTGTGTGTTTATATGTGTGTATGTATGTGTGTGTGTTCATGTATGTGTATGTGTGTGTTTATATATGTGTATGTGTGTTTATATGTGTGTATGTGTGTATGTATATGTGTGTGTTCATGTATGTGTATGTGTGTGTTTATATGTGTGTATGTATGTGTGTGTGTAGTTTCTGCTCTGCTACCTCCCTCCTGTCTACATTTGTTACTCTGCACAGTTTAAGATTACTCTAATATATTTTAGGATTTAGTCAAGATGAGCATCTAGCTGAGGTCCACTGTTTCCTCTTAGGTGGCTGTGTTTAACTTACTAGGACTCCCACCAAGTATTCTTTGCAGCCTGGATGTTATCACGTATGTAACCCTCACACCTTTGTGATGCACAAGGAAAGTTAAAAACAAAAGAATACAAAACAAACAAACAAAAAAACCCAGCTAGCAGCCCAAGGGTGTATCTAAGCCATTGAGGTGCTGTCTGAATGCAGTGTTCCAGCAACGTAACAGAAATCTCTACCAACTCGCCATCTTGCCCTCTAGCTCTCAAATGTACATTGAAGACTTACCTGTGGTTCTGACTTTAATCAGGACCAAACTTAAATTTTTTAAAGACATTTTAAATACAGAGATTGAATTTTAAGTTTAAACAATAAATGTATTTAGTTATGGACTAAGCAAGCACTAACACTATAAGTCAGACATTCTGCTCACCTGGGGCCTGGCTTCCTCTGCAGGTAATCTCAGTGCTTCCGTTGGCCTTGTAGTTCAATGCAAAGAACACCAGGAAATTCTGAAAGAAGCAGAGATTGTCATGGAAGGAGAAGCTGCCACAGAGCAGTGTGGTTACAAGCAGCAGCTTTCTGTGAATGCTATCACTGGTGAGAGCCCTCAGCAAGGGACAGTGTGGACGCTAAGGGTGGGTACCGCCACAGTCGGTGTCAGGGAGAGAGAGCCATTTCCTAGAACTTTAGGACACATAACAGGAAGAGCTGGCCTTGGGGTGAGGCAGCACCCTGTTATGCCAGCCTCAGACTTTAGCTGAGACTAAGTGGCACTACTGCATGTCAAGTAGAGGGCCAGTCAGTGCTTAAGGATTTGGTTAGGGTTGTGCTCTGATTACAGCTTTAAAATAGTTCGCTGGCTATAGTTTTATTGAGAATGCTGAACACCAAAAGGGAGACAACTGAATTTATGTAAAACTGACATGGTAATAAAGGTGGTAATAACCCACCCTTGGAATAAGCACTGATTTCCGAGATGCTCAGAAGATGGTCAGGGGGTGCTGAATGAACAGTAGAAGGACAGACAGCGGTTGAGAAGGGTCATAAGGTTTAACTGCGGTCCTCTGCTCCTGATGTACACTGGCAGCCAACAAACTTTCACTTTTATCTCTCAAAAAAGAAAACATCCTAGTCATGTTGAACCAGTTCATTAGCTTCTACACCTAACAGGATAAGCATAACATTTCTTGCCTTGTCAGAATCTCTTCAAGATACATCCATAACACACAGTTAAAGCAGGACATACATTTTACACATTCTCATATTAGTTAGCATTATAAGTATAAGACCATGGCCTCACACATGATCATATCAGTTACATGCACTGCACTAGATACCTGAAAATAGCAAGGTAATTTATAGTTTCCTGGTTACATGGGCATGAAAGATGATAAGATTCTTCAATATTATTGGATAGCATTGGCCAGACGTAAGTGTCACTCATCTTCTATAACAACTTTCTGTCTACTCTACTTGAATAGTACCCAATTCAATAAAGACATCAGCTCACGGATCACACAGACAAAGCATGCAAGATTATCTTTTGGGTGCCAATGAGATAAAGTTATTGTGGCAGTCATAAGAGTGCATTGAAAGGCTTTTCGGTACCACAGACTAAAAGCCTCACCACAAGTGCTCTCTGAACGCTCACAGGAGTACTAGAAAGGAAGTGACAGTTCCCTCCGCATTTTATGGACAAAGAAAGTGAAGGCATAGAAATTAAATATCCTGTCCCAAAGGCAAAAAATTTATGTAAATAATTGAGTTGAGTTTCTAATTATCTGCTTGCCTTAACAGGATATGGTATGCCCAAAGACAAAGCCAGTTTCTGGGGAGATAATGATCAGATTGTACAGTTTAATAAGTATATTTTAGAATAATGTATATGCACTGTTTTCCCCCTGGGAAAGTAAGCATAACACAAAGTATCACCCAAGGTGGATGGTCGCCCTCCTAGTAATACATTTGTAACTGCTGGTTAGGTAGCTCCCTTTCCACACAGAAGAATAGCAGGGCAGGGAAAGAGACCATAAGGAAATGAGACCAACAGCAAAAAGCTAAAGAAATTTGTACAAAGCGCCTCTTAATAAATTGATGGCTTTCAGGTAAAAGTCAATTCCCTGAGGACAAGAAGATAAGTAGAAAACAAACATGTTAAAAGAATTGGAGAGTGCGTGCATAATTTCAATACAGAGTCTTCTCCCCAGTGGCAACAGGCACTGTGGATGCACTGAGTCTCTTCCAGGGGTGAGGATAACTGACTTCATGTTATGCTGCCATTTAGAAGAGCCTGTAGAGGCAGTGCAAAACAGGAACCAGCACAAGGTTACTGCCGAGTGTTTGGGTTGCCTAGAGCTAAATCCCAGGCTGCAGAAAACTCGATCTTTGAAGATTTAATAGGTTCCTCATTCTCCGTCAGTTGGTCCTTTCAGTTTGCCAAGTATTAGCTCTGTTTTGCCTTATCCATAGGATTCTTAGCTATGGATTTTACATTAAAGAAATCCAGTTGGATTTAAGCTAATGGACAATAAAGCATTAGAGTTAGAGGTACTGATATATGCACACAGAAACGTGGGTCTGCAATGAATTAGCATTTGAAAATAGATGGTTTTATAGTGACACAAAGCTGTATGGCCACTATGATGTTCTTGAAAAGGAAATGTTTAAATTGTTAACACTTGCCTAACATGTTGGAATGTGAGAAACAGCAAGATCAGAAACAGTGAAGACGCAGCCCAATGGTCAACTTAGAGGTCACCTTCAGTATTAAAGGCAAAGTCCTCACTGAATTAGGAGGAAGAGGACTGTTACTAATTTTTTCTACAGGAATGTAAAGTCAACTGTAAAAAATTCATGAATGGGACAGAGGGATTGGCATCAGACCAGATCCGGTGATCTTTGAAATGCATGCTTCACCAAAGAATGTGCTGTTGTTCTGTCTAGACTCCGCGACATGGTGCAATAAATAAAGACTGACAGCGTCGATATGTTCCATAAATATATAACTGAAAATTTCATCATCTCTAACCATTAATAATTTCTCAATTACCTTAGGTAAAGCAATGTGTACATCTTACAAAAATAAAATCTACTGATAACGCCATTTGTTTTTAGACAAAGAAATAGTAATGCCATTTATTTCTCATTTCTCTAAACATATTCGTCTTCTTAAGTAAACCTTGGAAGTCTGAACCAGGAGCCATAGATAATTCATTAGCTTCAGTCCACAAATCTATTTTCTCAGAGTCTTCTCATACATATAATATCCTGCAAAGCTTTTAGAGGACCACTTCAAGATTTCAAGGTTTTCTTTCTTTCTTTCTTTCTTTCTTTCTTTCTTTCTTTCTTTCTTTCTTTCTTCCTTTCTTCCTCGAAAAATAAAATAAACTGTGATGGATAACTTGTAAAGCTATCAGTTGGCATGGAGGTGAATGTCCTTCTTTCTAAACAATTTCTTTGGGGGTACATATATATTTTTTGTTAATGAAACCAGAACCAGCAGATGGAAGTTCACCCACAATCATACACACAGGAGCATGGTTTTTGTTTTTTGTTTTTTTTTTTTTTCAGACTCACATTTCCTAGGGCCGTGATGCAGTCAAGGCAACTAAAAATATAACGTTGGAGAACAATCGCTCACTCTCAGGAAATCTATAAACATTCTGGAAGAGTGATATGAGCCACATATCCTCCTTGCTGGAAGGGGGGAGGCTTGTTAGCAGGTCTTTTACAAATGTGGGTGCCCTTGTATTGGGAGCATAGATGTTCAGAATTGTGATGTCATCTTGGTTGACTTTACCTTTGATGAGTATGAAGTGTCCTTCCTCATCCTTTTTGATTAATTTTGGTTGAAAGTCTATTTTGTTCGATACTAAAATGGCTACGCCTGCTTGCTTCTTGTGGCCATTTGCTTGGAATATTTTTTTCCTTTTATCCTGAGGTAATGCCTATCATTATGGGTGAGATGTGTTTCTTGAATGCAGAAGAATGTTGGATCTTGTTTATGCCCCCATTCAGTTAGTCTGTGTCTTTTTATTGGAGAATTGAGACCACTGATGTTGAGAGATATTAATGACCAGGGACTGTTAAGAGTCTTAATTTTGATGTTGTTTCCAGTTGAGCGTTTGTGTAGTTGTGTTTTTGCCATGGGATAGTTATCTATTTCCTGAGTAGTTTTGGTTGTAGCTTGACCCTTTGGGATGGAGTTTTCCTTCTAATACCTTTTGTAAAACTGGATTTGTGGATAGGTACTGTTTGAATTTGTTTTTGTCATGGAATATTTTGCTTTCTCCATCAATGGTTATTGATAGTTTTGCTGGGTAAAGTAGTCTGGCCTGGCATCTGTGGTCTCTTAGGGATTGCAGGATCTCTGTCCAGGCCCTTCTGGCTTTATGGTCTCTGCTGAGAAGTTGGGTGTAATTCTGATAGGTTTGCCATTAAATGTTATTTGGCCCTTTTCCCTTGCAGCTTTTAATATTTTTTGTTGTTGTTGTGTTCTATATGTTTTGAGTTTTGGTTATTATGTGACGGGCAGTTTTTCTTTTCTGGTCAATTCTATTTGGTGTTCTGTAGGCCTGTTGTATGTTTATAGGCATCTCTTTCTTTAGATTGGGAAATTTTTCTTCTATGATTTTGTTGAGAATAGTTTCTGGGCCTTGGAGTCTGAAATCTTCTCTTTCTTCAATGCCTATTATCCTCAGATTTCTTCTTTTCATGGTGTCCTTAATTTCTTGGATGGTTTGTGTCAGGAGTTTTCCAGATTTGGCATTTTCTTTAATGGTTGCTTTAAAGAAGATATGTGATTGTATCTTCTAGACCTGAGATTTGTTCTTCCATCTCTAGGATTCTGTTAGAAAAGCTAACCTCTGTGTTGCTCGCCTTCTTCTCTGAGGTCTCACATTCTCGTTTTTCTTCTGTCTCTGTGTTTACCATTGACTCCATTTTCATTTTCAGATCTTGAACTGATTTTTTTTTATTTCTTTCATCTGATTTTTGTATATTCCTGAGTTTCTTCCATTGCCTCTTTATAGGTCTTGAGAGCTTGAACTGTTTTATTATTTCTTTCATCTGGTTGTTTGCATTTTCCTTCAATTTTTCCAGTTCCACTCTATGTGCTTCTTTTATGTCTCTCACCTGTTTGTCTGCATCTTCCTACATTTGAGTATGAATTTTATTTGTTTCCTCCATTACCATCCTCATTACTAGGGATTTGAGGTCATTTCTTGTGTTTCCATCGTATTTGAGTTCTCTGGGTTGTTTCTTTGGCATAGCTGGAAACTGGAGACGCTATGTTGTTTTGGGGTTTTTTTGCATATGCCTTTTTGCTGTCCTTTAGACATCTTGCCATCTTTGTTTTTGTTCGGTAGCTTCCAGAGTTGGATGGAGGGAGTCTGATGATAGATTCGCTTGTTTTCTCCTGATTTCCCTAGGCTGGGAACTCTAATGCTTCACTGGTGTGGATGTTAGGAGGTTAGCCCTGTTGTTTTGGACTCTCACAGCCAGTGATCTTCAGCTCCCCTGTGCTGTGGGTCCTGCTATCATTCTGGGTCTCTGAATGAGCGTTGGGTCAGGCCAAGGTATCCACAGCCTTCTGTGTCCCCTGCCAAGTCCAGTCAGGAACACTGGGCCAGAACCACGGGCCGAACTCAGCTAGATTCTCAGGGCCTGAACCATCTGCCGAGCTCAGCTAGGGATTCTGGGCCCAAAATGCACACAGGGTCCAGCCAGAATTTTTGGGCTGGGACTACACACCAAGCTCAGCTAGGGGCTTTTGGCCCAAAGTGTGTGCTGTGGTCAGTTATTGACTCAGGGCCCAAACTGTCCGCCAATCTCAGCCAGGAATTCTGGATTCAAACTAACTGCACACTGTGTCCAACCAGAGTCTTAGGTCTGGCGGAACTGAGCACTCTGCCCAGCCTGCATCACAGCAGGAGAACTGCGGCTGCTGTGAGTTAGCGCTGGTGGTGGAACTGAGCACTCCGCCCCGCCTGCGTCACAGCAGGAGAACTGCGGCTCTGCTGAGTTAGCGCCGGTGGTGGAACCGAATGCTCTGCCCAGAATGCGTCACCGCAGGGGAGCTGCCGCTGAGCTGAGATGGTGCCTAGGGTGGAACTGAGTGCTCCGCCAAGCCTGCACCACAGCAGGGGAGCTGTGGCTGTGCTGAGTTAGTGCCTTGGGCAGAATTGCTTGCTGGGCTGGGCCAGAACCTGGGACTCTGGGGCCGAACCGTCCGCTGAGTCCTGTCTGGGTTCCAAGGCACCAAGCAAGCCAAATCCTGCCCAGAGTCCCCTCTCCCGAAGCAACTCCCACCAGCCACCACACCAATCGCCTCCACCGGAAGGCTACGAGCTGCAAACCTCAGCCACCACCGCTGGTGCCGCTGCCTGCCTCTGCCACTGCCGCTGTCGCTCCGATCTGAGAAATCCACGCTTCTCCCATGTGCAGGGGCACGCAGGTCCTCCGCACCCTGGTCCCTCCGAACCGTGGAGCAACTCCCTCTGCTGTGGTGTGGGGACCTCGGTGTTCCTGGCTCAGAAATCTGTGCAATTCCCTGAATTGTTCACTGGAGGCTCCAACCACGGTCCACACTGCTCGCCACCATCTTGGATCCTCCAGCCATTTCTTTTATAACAGATCACTTTTTGCAGAAAGACATTATGGCCCTGCAGCCCACTAAGCTGTGTGCGCCTCTCTCCAGTGCTGGTTATATTTGATTACCGGATTTCCTTTTTAATGAAACATTTATAATCATTTCCTTTACAATATCTATGCGTTTTGGTTCCAGGAAAATAAAGATTCATTAAAATTATCAGATGCCACTAATTTTTTTTTTCACTTAACCAGTAACGACATACACTTTTACATATCTAGAAGTATATTTTAAATTTTCAACAAGTCTACATTACTCAAGACAAGAAGGTAAGTGGATATAGGCACAAAAAGTAGAAATAGGCTCTGTCCATGAAAGGTTTCTAACTAAATAGAAGTAAGAAAATGGGGAGGAGGTGGTTTATGGTACAAAACTGGATCCAAAACTTAATTTGACATATGTTTCCCAAGAGACAAAAAATGAGAGAGTGGCAGAGTCAGGCCTGGACATTTCCTGACTCCACATGCCATTTTTCCTCATTCTCATATGCCAGAGAGTCTGCCAACGCAGCCCTATTCATTCCCAGCTCATGCCAGCTTGTCAGTGTGTAATCCCTGGCTGTCTACCTAGGATCTCTGGTTTGTTGAGCTACAGAAAGTGCAAAGCCCAAGATTGTCTTTACTGGGCTGGTATGTAGGCCTGTCTGAATATGCCGCTTTCTAGCCAAACAAACCAAACCCAAAACGAGGGAAACCGGCCAGCACAAACTTTAAACCCAACATTTAAAAACACTGGAATTACAGTCGTGTAGCACTCCAATGTAAATGTTGTCACATCGGGCATGACCATCAGCCTAGGTGAGGCTGAGCTGTCAGAGGAGCTGATGGAAAACTGTTTGGTGTCACTGAGTGGGTTGTGTTGACAAGGGCAAGGCGTGCTGCTCGCCAGACTGGTATTCCATCCCCTTTCTCCCTTTAAGAAACCCCTTCACTATAGCAAGCCACCGTTTCTCACTGAGAAAACAATTTCCCAGTCATCCCGTTCCACACTGACTACCACTGCTTGCATTCAAACATCACCACTTCTAGACCAAATTGGTACAGCAAACTTCAAACTGTTTCCCCTGCCTCCTGCCTTGCTTACCTAGGAAATCATTTTTCTCATTGCTGAAGCAGTTCCTAATAAAACTGAAATCTAATCATGTTTTCTTCTCCTGCTCAAAATTTTGTAATGTTTTCTATGATTTGCCCTTTGAAGGCTCAGCTCCTTCATTTTGAATACCAAAGTGTCCAGTGTCACATTTGTGGCCTTCATCCTTGCCCTCTGTCTTGGCCATTATCCCTTACCAAAACTCAGTGTTGCAAGGCCCTGTGTTACATGAATCCTTCTGCGAGCTGCTGTAGCAGGCATTTCCTACTATTTGAATGCCTCAGTGACTGTTGTCCTCTGAGTAATACTATATCTATGAGGGAAGATTCTGGAGGAACCTGAGGTCTCAGCAAAGACTTGCCCTGAGTGCACACAATCAGTTTCCTGACTTAGCACAGAACACAGAACACGCTGCAGGCCACAGCATAGCAATTGGGGGGAAAAGTGGCCAGTGCCCACACCAAACCTCTGTAAATGTTTTGCTTATTACTGCTGTGAAAGTACTTACTCATCAGCTCCAAAACGCCTCCTTGCTCTGTCCTTTGTCAAGGGTGAGAGACAATCTTCCTGCCATCTTCTCAAAAGCCACTGTATCATTACCATTTGTGCTTCTTACACTATTTTCTGGCTGATTATTCCCAAAATCTCTATGCATGCTAGTCAAGGAAAACACTGTTTTTCCTATTCATATTTTCTCCCAGAATCCTCTGAGAAAGACTCAACAGTGCAGGCATCCTATATACATTTGGTGGCTGCCTGGCAAGAGATAGTTGGTGAGTTCTGTCAGCTAATGACCACGTTTACACATCAACCACAACTTGCTTTATACCTCCTCCAGAAAAACTGCATTCTCTAGGAGAAAGAGAGTCAGGGTGGTGTCAACCAGCAAAGGCTCCACAACCCACCTGCATGCAGCAAGATGAGATCCTTGGCGTGAGTTTGTTCTTATAATTGAACTTGGAACTAAGTCATACTATGCTTTTAAGATTGAGACAGACTGAGATGGAGACTCTCTGGTCAATGTTACTTAATTTAATTAGCTTAATTGATACTCAGAATAACCCTGCTGAATAGATGGTCTTATTCTAATTTTATCATTATTAAAATATATTTCATACTACCAATACTCATCATTATCTAAGATTTACAACATTAAAACTCTGTGCATAAAATCAAGCCACGAATTGATGTCATTATCTATGAAGGACTGGCTTTTACTCTCATGAATGGAGCTCTACCTCACATTTCGAGAGTCTGTGGGAGTTCTTGACATACAGAATGGAGAATCTGCTATGTAATGAATAATGAGTAGAACTAAAAAAAAAATTTCCAGGAGAACTCAGATTTCCCTATTATGGACCTTGTGAGAACATCCCAGTGATGATATCCTGACCTATACTTCCTTCTTGCTTTTCTTTTCTCTGAAATTTAGACCCCACGGAGAGAAAGAAAACTATCAACACTGATCCAAGAACCCTATGTCCTATGTCTTAGGTTATTTATATGCTTCCAGTTTATTATATTTTTCATGTAATACTTCTTTAACAATTGCTTATCTTGTCTTGATAAATGAGAAGATTGCCATAACAACAAAAATTTTGACTAATGCCAAATGAAGAGTATGAGCAGTTTCTACTAGGATTCAAGTTCTCTGAAGAGTCCTCCCTGACCACCTTCACAATATTGCCCTGTAAGAGAGAATCCAGTGGCAACACTAAAGACAGACCACCACATCTTCTTACATAACCAAAAGTGATACCATGGCTATATTTTTTCCTTAATAAATATCACTCAAACACCTGCCATACTGTGTATACCTCTGGTACAATCCTGGTTACTAGGAAATAACTATAAATGATAGTAGGGAATTCCATTTCCTTTTGGGTTTCTGTAATAGGAAGAATGGATATAGATTTATTTCTTAAGCTTTCATTTTTTGCACAAATATGTCTAACACACACACAAATATGTCTAACACAGCTCCAAAAAAGGCCTCTGCTCTACCTGAGGTCCTGCTGGCACTCAGAACTCCAGAACTCCAGAAACAGTGCCTTACCTCAAAACCCCATAGGGATCATTCAGCCTGCCAAAACCCCAGTAGGGAGAAACTCAAAAATTGTGCCTAAACCTATAATTACCAGAAACATAGATGCCTACAGATCAATGTAAGAACACAGAAACAACAGACAGGGCCCTATGGCTCCTCCAGAGCTAGATGTCCTAATACATCAAGTTCTAAATATTCAACTCATATTAAGTAGAAGAAAATTACCTTAAAACCAATTTTATGAGATAAAAGGGGTCTTTAAAGAGAAATAGATTCCTTAAAGAAATTAAAGAAAACACAAACAAATAATTGGAGGAACTGAATAAGTCCTTTAATAAAAACCAAGAAAAAACATATAGGTGAAGGAATGAATAAAACTGTTCACTTGAAGATGGAAATAGAAGAAATCAAGAAAACTCAAACACAGGGAAATCCCAGAGATGGAAAATCAAGGTAAAGGAACTATAGATACAAGAATCACCAACAGAATACAAATATGGAAGAGAGACTTTCAGGCTTAGAAGATATAAAGAATAAATTGATACTTTAGTCAAAGAAAATGTTAAATCTAAAACCAATTCCTGGCACAAATCATCTAGGAATCTGAGACACTATAAAAAGACTGACCTAAGAATAATAGGAATGAAAGATGGAGAATAATCCTATCTCAAAGATCCAAAAATATTTTTTAACAAAATCATAGAAGAAACATTTTCTAAACCTTTAGAAGAATATGCCTATAAAGATACTAAAAGCTACAGAACACCAAATAAGTTGGATTAGAAAAGGAAGTCATACCACCACATAATAATCAAAACTCTAATCACACAGAGCAAAGAAAGAATATTAAAAGCTCCAAGAGAAAAAAGCAAAATAACATATGAAGGCAAACATATTGTGATTATACATAATTTCTCAATGGTTACTTTAAAAGCCAGAGAACCTGAACAGATGTCTTGCAGATCTTAAGAGAGCATAGATGCCAGACCAGAGTACTATACCTGCAAAATGTAGAAAACAAGATATTCCATTACAAAGTCATCATTCAGAAATAAAGTCCTATAAAAGGTACTAGAAGGATAATTCCATTCCAAAAAGACTAACACAACCCATGAATCACACAAAATAAATAATCTCACATCAGAATAACAAAAGAAGGGAAGCAAAGCATACACACACACACACAACACACACAACACGCACACAACACACACACTATCACCACCACCAACAGAACAACTGCAACAACATGGCAAAATAACAGGAATAACAACCATTGGTAATTAATATCTATAAATATCAGTGGACTTAATTCCCAATATAAAGACACAGTTAACAGAATGGATACAAAACCAAGAATCATGCTGTAGCTGCATACAAGAAACACACTCAACGTCAAAGATAGATGTTACCTCAGAGTAAAAAGGCTAGAAAAGGTTTTCCAAGTAAATGATCCAAGAAGCAAAGCTGTTGTAGCCATTTTAATATCTAAACACACAGACTTCCAACTAAACTTAATCAAAAGACATGGGCCAAGATACTTCACATGCATCAAAGAAAACAGTCCACCAAGATGATATCAGTTCTGAACATAGGTATCCACTTTTGTAAAACAAACATTACTAAAGACTAAACCACACATAGAACCTAATACATTAGTAGTGGGAGACTTAGCCCATTCTCACCAATGGACAGGTCATCTAGACAAAAACCAAACAGTTATATTGGAGTTAACAGATGTTGTGACTCAAATGGACCTAACAGATACACACAGAACATTTCACCCAAACACAAAAGAATATACCTTCTTCTTATCACTTCAAGGGAACCATCTCCAAAATTTATTACAGTCTTGGTCATCAAACAAGTCTCAACAGACACAAGGAAATTTAAATAAATCCCACACTCTATTAACCACCATGAACTAAAGATAGATTTCAACAACAGAAAGCCTACAAACTCATGGAAACTGAACAGCTTTCTATCAATGATGACTGAGTCAGGAAGAAATTAAAAAAAAAAAAAAGAAATTAAAGACTTTCTAGAATTCAATGAAAATAAAGGCATAACACACCCAAACTTATGGCACACAATGAAAGAAATGTTAAGAGAAAATTTCATGGCACTAAGTGCCTTCATAAAGAAATTAGAGAGATTTCAAACTAGCAACTTAACAGCACACATGAAATCTCTAGAATTAAAAGAAGTAAAGACTCCCAAGAAGAGCAGTTGGCAAGAAATAATCAAACTAAGGGCTGAAATCAATGAAATAAACACAAAGTGAATAATATAAAGATTCAATGAAACAAAGAATTGATTCTTTGAGAAAACCCAGAAGATAGGCAAGCCTCTATGAAAACTAGCTGTAAATTAAAGAAAGAATATCCAAATGGACAAAATCAGAAATGGAAAAGGGGATATAACAGATACCAAGGAAATCCAAAGAAGCATTAGGTCATACATAAACCTATACTCCACAAAATGGGAAAATCTAAAAGAAATGGACAGTTTTCTTTATATATACCACTTACCACAGTTAAATCAAGATCAGATGAACAATTTAAATAGACCTTTACTACTAAGGAAATAGAAGAAGTTATTAAAAATCTCCCAATGGGGGAAAGTCCCAGGCCAGATGATTTTAGCCCAAAATTCTACCAGACTTTCAAGAAGAGCTAATACCAATACTCCTTAATTATTCTACATAATAGAACAGAATGAAACATTGCCAAATTCTATTTATGAGGTCACAGTCATTCCTAGTACCCACGCCATACAAGGGCTCACAAAGACACAAACCATATGATCATCTCATTAGATGCTGGAAAGTCTTTGAAAAAGTCAAACAACCTTTCATAATAAAAGTCTTAGAGAGATCAGAGATATAAGGAACGTGTGCAAATATAATAAAGACAACTTACAGCAATCCTATAGCCAATATCAAGTTAAATGGAGCAAAACTCAAAACAATTTCACTAAAGTCAGAGAAAAGACAAGGCAGCCCACTCTCTCCATAGCTATTCAATATAGTAGTACTTGAAGTTCTGGCTAGAGCAATAAGACAACTAGCAGAGATCAATAGAATACAAATTGGAAAGCAAGAAATCAAAGTATCTCCATTTGGAGACTATATGGAAGTATACATAAGTAACATAAAAAAAATTCTACCATGAAACCCCTACATCTTCACCAAAGTGGCTGAATAAAAAATAAAAAATAATATAAAAATAAAAATTAGTAGCCCTTCTATATGCAAACAACAAAAGGCCCAAGAAAAAAAAATCAGAAAACAATCTTTCATAACAATCAGAAATAGTATAAAATATCTTTGTGTAACTCTAACCAAGCAAGTGAAAAGACCTGTGTGACAAAAACTTCAAGTCTTTAAGGAAGAAATTGAAGTGTATATCAGTAGGTGGTAGAAAGATCTCCCATGCTCACGGATTTTTCGGGAATTCCTTGTTTTAATAGCTGAGTAGTATTCCATAGTGTATATGTACCACAGTTTCTTTATCCACTCTTCTACTGAGGGACACTTAGGCTGTTTCCATGTTCTGGCTATTATGAATAAGGCTGCTATGAACATGGTTGAGCAAATTTTCTTGTTGTGTGCTGGAGCATCTTCTGGGTATATTCCAAGGAGTGGAATAGCTGGGTCTTGAGGAAGCCCTATTCCCATTTTTCTGAGATAGCACCAGATAGATTTCCAAAGTGGCTGTACTAGTTTGCATTCCCACCAGCAATGAAGGAGTGTTCCTCTCTCCCCACATCCTCGCCAGCATGTGGTGTCGCTTGAGTTTTTGATCTTAGCCATTCTGATGGGTGTAAGATGGAATCTCAGAGTTGTTTTGATTTGCATTTCCCTGATGACTAAGGAGGTTGAGCATTTCTTTAAGTGTTTCTCAGCCATTTGATACTCCTCTGTTGAGAATTCTCTGTTTAAGGCACCAGCCAAGGACAATACAGGAGGTAAACTTTAAACCCCTTCCCAGATCTAGCCAATGGTCAGAATATTCTCCACAGTTGAGTGGAGAGTGTGATACGACTTTCTCGCGTACTCTGGTGCCTCACATTTGACCATGTCCCCTGGAGGGGGAGACCTGGTGGCACTCAGAGGAAGGACAGCAAGTAGCCAAGAAGAGACTTGATACCCTATGAGAATATATAGGGGGACGTAATCCCCCTCAAGAACAGTCATAGGGGAGGGGAATAATGGGAAAATGGGGGGGGGGAGGAATGGGAGGATACAAGGGATGGGATAAACATTGAGATGTAACAAGAATAAAATAATAAAAAAAAAAAAAGTAGCATTAACAATAAAAATGACCATCCTACCAAAAGCAATCTACAGATTCAATGCAATCCCCATAAAAATTTCAACACAATTCTTTACAGACCTTGAAAGAACAATTCTCAACTTCATATTTTTTAAAAAAGCAAACAAACAAAAAACAGAATGGCTAAAACAATTTTGACAATAGAAGAGCTTCTGGAGGTATCACCATCCTCAATTTCAAGCTCTACCACAGAGCTATAGTAATAAAATCACATGGCACTGGTTTAAGAACAGACTGATTGATCAATGGAATTGAATCAAAGACCCAGACATGAGGAACACTCCTTCATTGCTGGTGGGAATGCAAACTAGTACAGCCACTTTGGAAATCTATCTGGTGCTATCTCAGAAAAATGGGAATAGGGCCTTCCTCAGGACGCAGCTATTCCACTCCTTGGAATATACCCAGAAGATGCTCCAGCACACAACAAGAAAATTTGCTCAACCATGTTCATAGCAGCCTTATTCATAATAGCCAGAACATGGAAACAGCCTAAGTGGTCCCTCAGTAGAAGAGTGGATAAAGAAACTGTGGTACATATACACTATGGAATACTACTCAGCTATTAAAAACAAGGAATTCCCGAAATTTGTGGATAAATGGATTGAGCTAGAAATGATCATAATGAGTGAGTTAACCCAGAAGCAGAAAGAATCAAATGGTATATACTCACTTATATCTGCATACTAGCCCAAGGGGCATGTCCCACAAAAGCCTTCACTTACCAGGAAACTGGGACAGAGGGGAAGGCATCCTATTGGGACTCTAAATGAGAGACGCATGGGAGAACAGCAAAATAAAAGGATCCAGAGGGTCCTAGAAATCTACAAGTAGAACAATATGATAGGCAGATTTGGGCCCAGGGGTCCCGCTCAAACTAAGGCACCAGCCAAGAACAATACAGGAGGTAAACTTTAAACCCCTTCCCAGATCTACCCAATGGTCAGAATATTCTCCACAGTTGAGTGGAGAGTGTGATACGACTTTCTCACGTACTCTGGTGCCTCACATTTGACCATGTCCCCTGGAGGGGGAGACCTGGTGGCACTCAGAGGAAGGACAGCAAGTAGCCAAGAAGAGACTTGATACCCTATGAGAATATATAGGGGGACGTAATCCCCCTCAGTAACAGTCATAGGGGAGGGGAATAATGGGAAAATGGGGGGGAGGAATGGGAGGATACAAGGGATGGGATAAACATTGAGATGTAACAAGAATAAATTAATAAAAAAAAAATACCCAGACATAAATCCACACACATATGGACATCTGAAGTTTTTATAAAGAAGCCAGAAATATACAATGGAAAACGGAAAGCATCTTAACAAAGGGTGCTGTCCTGAATGTTGACATGTAGAACAATGAAAATAGATTATATCTATCATTATAAACAAATCAAGTCCAAATGAATCAAAGACCTTAAGATAAAACCATATACAAGCAAAAATGGGGAGTGCCCTTGAATGCATTAGCACAGGAGACAACTTCCTGAACAGAACACCAAGAGTGCAAGCACTAAGATCAACAATTAATAAATGTGACCTCATGTAACTGAAAAGCTTCTGTAAGGCAAAGCAACATCAATAGAATAAATGACAGCCTAAAGAATGGGAGAAGATTCTCAGCAATTTCATATCTAAAAGAGGACTAAATTCAAAAGCATAAAAAATTTAATAAACTAGATATCAACAAGCCAAATAATCCGATTAAAAAATGAGGTTGAGATCTAAACAGAATTCTCAACAGAGGAATGTCAAATGGCCAAAAAGCACTCAAAGAAATGTGCAACATCTTTAGCCATCAGGGAAATGCAAATCAAAAAACAACTCTAAGATTCCATCTTACAACAGTGAGAATGGCTATGATCAAAACACAAGTGACAGTTCATGCTGGTGAGGATATGGAGCAAGGGAAACACTCCTCCATTACTGGGGCTTGGTGCAACTTGTACAGCCACTTTGGAAGTCTATATGGTTGTTTCTCAGATAATTGGGAATAGGCCTACCTCAAGCCCCAGCTATAACCACTCTTAAGCATATACCCAAAGGACTCTCCATCCTACCACAAGGATACTACCTTAACTATGTTCATAGTTAAGCTTTTATTTGTAGTAGCCAGAAAACTGGAAAAACCTAGATGCCCTTCAACTGAAGAGTGGATAAAGAAAATGCGGTATATTTACACAATGGTGTATTATTCGCCTGCTGAAAAATAATAAGACCATGAAATTTGCAGGGTAAATGGATGGAAGTAGTAAAAATCTTCCTGAGTGAGGTAACCCAGACCCAGAGACACATGTGGCATGTACTTACTTAAAAGTGGATAACAGCTGTATTGTAAATGATAACCATGCTACAATCCACAGACCCAAAGAGGCTTAATAACAAGGGGGCTGCATGCATCTCCCTGGAAAGGGGAATAGAATTGATATTGAAGGTGGGCTGGGCATAGGTGGGGATGGAAACCGGAGTAGTAATCAGACAATGTGTAAGACAGAGGGAGAGTGCTGGGAGAGACGGCTGGAATTGGGAGGCATATTGGGCATGAGTTAGAAACATAGTGCAATGGAACCTTTCAGGACTCTGTAAGGGTGAACCTAGAGAAGATTTTTAGTAGCAATGAAAATACAGAACTGGTCATCTCCTGTATCCAAGCAAGACTTCCAGTGGAGAGTTGGGATGCCAACTCAATCACAAAACCTTGATCTACAATTTGTCTTGCCTGAAAAATATGCCAGGGTAAAGGTGGCAGAGAAATTGTGGGAGTGGCCAACCAATGACCCATACTAGAAGGCCAGGAACCAGAGGCTAGATAGTCCAGAGACCTAGGACATAACAAGCATGAAGAAAGAAAGAACGAAAGAAAGAAAGAAAGAAGGAAGGAAGGAAGAAGAAAGAAAGACACGATGAATGATTCCTAATGGTATTCCACAATACTCATAGACCGGTGCCTAGCCCAACTGTCATCAGAGAGGCTACATCCAGGAACCAATGGAACAGATGCAGATACCCACAATCCTTCTTGTTATTTAGCATCTCTGGATCTGTCCTTGTCCCTCTGCATGTATGATATAGTTGTGTAGCTTGGTCTTTTGTGGGACTCCTAACAGTAGAAGAAAGGGCTGTCTTTGACTCTGCCTCCTTTCGGGATCCTTTTCCACCTACTGGATTGCCTTCTCCAGCCTTAATGTAAGGGAAGACACCTAGTCTTATTGAAACCTGATATATAATACTTGGTTGATATCTCTGGAGAGCTTGTTCTTTTCTGAAGGAGAGCAGGACTGGGAGGAGAGGAGGAAGGGTAAACTGCAGCCTGGATTATAAGAGAAAATAAACATATGCAGTACACACACAATCATATACCCTCTAGTATATGTATATGTCAAACCTACACATGGGGAAAAACTAAGGAAGAATGCATCCTCCCTTACAGAAGAGCCATAAGCTATGCACGCTCCAAAATAGCTAAAACCACCAACTGAACAGTTAACTTCTGCAGAGCTTAGCTTTAACATTCAGCTTTTGTACATGTCAAATCCAAGTGCAGACCTGGAATGCATGCCCACAGCAAGGCTGTGTAGCACCAATGAACGTTCACAGTCTTTCTCAAGCTGCTAAGTAATATGCACACCGTAGCTTCACATGGCTGAAATTGTCTTTACTTCATGGTCATTATTCTCTGGCCCGCATGCACTTCTTCTTTAACAGCGTAAAGCATACAGAAGGTCCCCCTTTCTCTAGTCTCTGTGTTCTAACTGCTGGTGTCTTTAACTTTGGTAGAGTCAGTCCAGAACATAAAAATTCATGACCAAAATACAGCATATGATTTTTCTCAAAGGACGAATTCAGAGGTTTTTAAATGGGGAAGTCCAGTTTGACAACAGGCTCTGTCTCTCCCTGCCGTCTACAGCAACAATGTGAGCAGGCCGCTGTGCTCCTGCTGGTGTGCCTTCCCCATCACGATGGACAGGACCTTCAAATTATGAGCCAAAACAAGTTGCTTGTTTTTTTACTTAAATACTAATCTACTTTATTGTGTTGACCAAAAAGAAGCAGAGTTGACGTTAACCTTTCATTTCTATTGATCTGAGACCCTTCTGTGTGCTCCATTGATACTTCGTTCTGATAAGAAAGTAGTTTCGGGGAGCCTAAGCTGGAGGGAAGAAGTTATATCACTGACCTAAATCAGAATTTCAAGGAGGAAAACACAAGGAAATCCAGAAATATGTGGACAAATGGATAGAATTAGTAACAATCATAGTGAGTGAGTTAACTCAGAAGCAGAAAGACTCACATGGTATATACTCACTTATAATTGTGCACTAGCCCAAGAGGCATGTCCCATGAAAGTCTTCACTTACCAGGAGATTGAGATAGAAGTGAGGACATCCTACTAGGACTCTAGGTAAGAGAAATATAGGAGATAGGGAAATAGAAGGACCCAGAGGATCTTAAAAACCTACAAGAAGAACATTGTAATGGGTGGATTAGGGCACAGGAGTGTCTGCTTAAACTATTGCACTAACGAAGGACAATACAAGTAGTAAACATCGAACTCCTACTCTGATCTAGCCAATGTCCTATGGACAGGACATTCTCCACAGTTATGTGGAGAGCAGGAATTAACTCTGACATGAACTCTGGTGCCCATATTTGATAACCTCACCTTGGGGGGAGCACTGGTGGCACGCAAAAAAAAAAAAAAAAAAAAAAAAAGAATAAGCAGGCTACCAAGATGAGACTTGATAGCCTGTGACCATTAAATGGAGGAGGAAATCCCCCTCGGGCATGGACCTAGGGGAGGGGAGTAGTGTGGGGGTGGGAGGGAGGGAGAAATGGGAGGGTACAAGTGATGGGATATCAATTGAGTTGTAATCTGAATAAATTAATTTAAAATAAGAATAATGAAAACACTTAATTTCATAAAGACGAGAAACACTCTATACATGAAAACTCAGGCATAGTATGCAACCATGAACTGGTAAGAGGCAGGGACTCCCCCGGTGCAACTTGCCTACCCAGACAATCAGTTCTTTTTAGAAAATATTCTTCTGATCAGGAAAAGCAGAATGAAAAAAAAAATGAAAGGGGGGATTTAGTTAGCAATTAATGGAAAAAAGAATGAGAAAAGCCTCTCAGAAGTTATCCAATCATAAGCAGTGCATCTTAGCCTGTATACACATTGCTCTGTCTGTCTGCCTTCCAGATGATGACTGATGCAGCCGTGCACCTGCTCCTCCCAGAGAGGCACTATGGAGCCATTTATTGCTGTATGTTTTACTCAAGACATTTTTAGAAGTGGTTATCAGTAAGATGTTCCACATGTGTTTTTCAAAAGCTCTTGTAGCCAAGCCAATAAACCAATCAGACTATCCTAAACAAATTCTTAATCTTTTGAGAATTTCCTGTGCCTTAGGTATGTATAAACATTTATGGAATTATAAAACAAGCTTTAGAGAGGAGAAGTGTAATCTAGGCATCTGTTCGTGAAATAAAATTTTCCCAATTTTTCATTTCTATGAGTTCCAGAAAAAAAATTCCAGAAGTATCAGTCTGTTTAAAAAAAGTTTTATATATACTGTGAACGCTGTAAATTGTTATAGACCCTGAGTTCTAGTGTTTATTCACAATAAAAAGCAATCATTGGGATATAACTCAGAGAATGAACTATAAAAGACAGAGAAATATTTTGTTCTGAAAAATCCTCTAGTTCAAGTAAATATGAACAAACCTACTGATGTGCCTACACTTTAAAGAATGCTGCTCTTTAAGGAAATATTTGAATATTATGTTCAAGAATATTGAATATTATGAATCCAAGGCAGGCCTTGGTATTTCTTTAAATTAAGCATTCAATAAACTACTTGCTTTTGCCTTACAGTTTAAATCTGTAACATTTTATATAATTTATGGTCATAACAACAGCAACCAGAATATATGTTTATTTGTCTTGGCCTAAAAAAAAAAAAAAAAAAGAAAGAAAGAAAAAGACCTTAATGAGCATCCTGTAGACAAACGTGGCCTTTATATTAAGACAGGATGTATTAAGATGTGTTTAATCTCTTCCCAGTCCACAGTAGTTCATCGCCATCTGACGTTCTGTTCTAACTGCACCAAATGAACTCTCGCAGTCTTCTTAAAGTTTTACTTTTACCTTAAAAGCTTACACTGATCCTCACTATTTTTGAAACCCTGATAGCATTTATATTGATATGAATTACTTTTTTTTAATCACTGATATTTCTAGGAAGATACAAGGTATTGGTTATATGGCTCTGAGGATGCCCAGTGTCCCCTTAAATATTTCCAGCTCAGCTGAAGAACCAATTTTATAACATGGAAAGGCCAACCCAGTAAGGGTGTGACTCAAATCTAGGACTGGTGAGGACCCAGGTTGAATCTCCAATACTATAGGAGGGCAGATTCCACTCAGATAAGCCCACTGCAGAGACAACCATCCCCATACTTCCTCACCTTGGTTCCCACTGACAAGACAGGATGGGAAAGGTGGCAGGAAGCAACAATGAGCTCCAAGGCAATTAGAAGGAATTGTATGCAGGGCGTTTTGTCCATAGCTACTCTTTAAGCTCCAGCTACAAGCATGTCAACTGCCAAGACATAAATAAACCTCATGTATTGAGATTACTAAATAAACGTACAGGCTTTCAAGGAAGAAAAGAACAAATGGTTCTGACCTACAGGAAGGGCCTCTAACCGAAAATGAAGAGAGAACAATGAATTTATGATCTACCCCAGACCCAGTGGGCTGAAACACCCATGGAACATTCCACTGAGCAGCTAAAGACTCATTCTTCCCAGGGCTGTCTAGAACAGTCCTCAGAGCCCATCCTGTGTGTGAGGCCACCAAAGAAGCCTAAGTAAATTATAAAACCTGAACTTGCATTGCGCATCTTTTCTAACTCAATAATCTTGAACAGAGTTGGAATTCAGTAACAATATAAACCTGGAAACTATGAAACACACAGAAATTTTTTAAAAAGTGAACTATTCCTGAGCCAATGGGAAAAAAAGAAATTTAGAAGGAAATTTACAATTTTGCTTGAAGTGCATTGTGCAAAGGGCTCACAAAAGTGTAGGAAGTGAGCCATAATGAACAGAAAGCCGCACTCTGTGAGAGCAAATCCTTTGGTTTCACTTGTCCGTTATTTTCAGTTATCTTTATTATTATTATTATTAACTAGTTTTTTTATTGAAAATAGATTCTTCTCTTATACAATATATCCCTACCACAATTCCCCTCCCTCCACTCCACTAGCTCCTCCCTACACCTCCGTGCTCCCACAGACCCCATTGCCCTTTTATTTCTTCCTCAGAAAAGAGCAGGACTCCAAGAGATGTCAGACAGACCAGAGCAAAACAAGATACAATAAGACAGTGGAGAAACCCTTAAATCAAGTCTGGATAAGACAGCATAGTAAGAGGAAAATAGTTTCTAGAGCAGGCGAAAGAGTCAGAGATACACATAGGGCCACTGTTAGGAGTCCCACGAAAACATCAAGCTAAAAGCTGCAACAGACACCCAGAGGAGCTGCTGCAACCTCTTGCTGCCCTGCGCTTGATGCCTTAGTCTTGCCAAGCCTAAGTCAGACCCACTTAGCTGACTCAGTGGGCCACCTTCTCCAGGTGTCCGCCATCGCTTCTGACTTCTACAGCCTTTCCTCCCCCTCTTCTGTGGTCTTCTCTGATTTCTAAGGGGAGGCATCCAATGGCTTTAATTTAGACTCTTCCTCCACACAGTGTCTGTTTGTGGGTCTCTGCACCCACTTTTATCTGCTGCTCATGGAAACCTCTTTGATGACTAAGGGACAGGACAGCATCTATGAATACAGCTAAATAATGTGAAACCAGAGTTGCCTGATTGATTCAGTGTTTTTGGAGCTGAGAGAGAGGGCTTTGTGGGTAAGAATGTTCTCTGGTGAAGCAGACAGACTTGAATTTGGACCATGGATCAGCCAGTTAAAGAGTTACCAACGTTCACTGGGAAGGTGAGGTCAGGTTGCATAGCGGTAAATCTGTATTCACCTCTCTCAAACACCGCTTTCTAGCGAAACTAATATTTTATCAATTACCCTTTTCAAACCAATTCATTTAAGCAAATAAAAAATGAACAAAAGAAAATTCTGCTAAGCAAAGTAAACTAAATAAGTGATAGGGTTGAAGACTGGCTTAGGGTTCGTGCCCAGTGGCCTAAAGCCACCTTTAACATCTTCTCAGAGGATCCTGTGGCCTCCAGAGGCACCTGCACTTATGCGCACCCACCCTAAACAGACTCACCCACACACCTAGTTAAAAAATCAAACAACTTGAATTATAAAAAGTAACTGCCCCTATTATTTGAATATTTCACATTACATTAAAAGTATTTTCTGGACATTGGTAAGAGAAAGGCACCGACACTCTCCAGCCTTTTGCAACAACATTGTAAGACGTTTCTTCTTGTGTTAAAAGATACATTTTTGTTACTTACATCCTCTGCCAGACTTTTAAGTCTTTCCGGTTCATGGAGTGTAGAATTGTACCATACACCATAAACACCTTAGAGAGAACTTGAGAAAAATCGGTGACTGATGGTATGTCTTTTAATCCACAAACCATAATAAATTAAATGGCCTGTTGTTGCAATGTGGATGGGGTCAGAGAGAGTTTCTGAGAGTGGAAAATAGCATGGGCTGGGGTGAGGTGGGGTGGGGTGGGGTGGGGTGGGGGTGAGGTGGGGTAGGACAATTTGTTCTCTTTGATAACCAAAATCTTCATGTAGTTGGTAGTTCTTAGTTAGAATTGCATTGGCTGAGGACCTAGAAAAACCTAGTTCTGTCAGGTAAGAAAAAAAAAAGCATGTTAAAGAGACTTGGAAAAAGAAAGGGATGCTATTACCCTTTTAACAGAGAGAGGACTGCAAATGAGAATAGCTTTCCTGGGAGTCAGTTAACTGCTTCCCAAGAGCTGCTTCCCCCACTATTGTCTTATTACTGCTGCTGTTGGTTCCGCCCACATCACTCTCTCCAGTCTCCTCGTTACCCTGCACAAGGACAGAGTCAAACATCCATTTACTGCACTGACTGGCACTTGCTCTGAGCAATGCATTATGGTTAAATAAGCTCAATTTGCTTACCATCTGGGCTCCTGCAATAGCAAGATTTATAGTCTCATGATTTCAGAATTATATAGTGTGAGTATAAAAGTGTATTGTTCTGCAAAAGAAAAAAATGAAAATGATATGAAACTGTCAATTTTAGTTTGTGCATATTTATAATTTTCTTATTTCTGCAGTCTTTAAATTTTTTGAACAACTGTTCAGATATCTATAATTCTAAGTTAAACTATTTGTATCTTATAGATTGCATTTGTATGTTTTCTCCAAAAAGAAAAATAAATCTAATTTTATTATAAAGAATTTCATAAGCCTATTTGCCACCACAAAAGATTTTTGATAAATGAAAACTCCTTATGTCTACCAAATAATCTTTGGTTAGGTAAAATAGTCACATTATGTCTCTTTATAATTTCTTACAATGTACGGTATATACACATGTTGCCTGTTTGAGGCAGTCCTGTCTCAATTACTGTCTCACTGTGCTAATAGTCTAAAAAATTACTCATAAGCAAATGCACTGAGTAATAGCAAACTTTGGGACCAACTTAAGTTACAAGGAACTTTGTGAGTTTGGCATATATCATTCTACCAATTTCCAGAAAGAATTGTGAAACAGTGTGTTTTTCATAAACATCTTTTCTCATAATATTGGAAATGTAGTTAACATATTTTCAGTATTTCCCCCAATGCCTTTTTCTGTTTAGTTGCCAGCAATTGAAATAAAGCAGAGCTACAAAAAAAAAAAAAAAAAAAAAAATACTGGAACACAATCAAAGTGCCTTGAGGGGAGCTGAATGCAGCATTGTGCCTCCAGATCACTGTAGAAAGAT
Source organism: Acomys russatus (assembly GCF_903995435.1). Taxonomy (NCBI): domain Eukaryota; kingdom Metazoa; phylum Chordata; class Mammalia; order Rodentia; family Muridae; genus Acomys; species Acomys russatus. The sequence goes on from NC_067163.1 coordinate 2,331,417, forward strand.
GATACAGTGAATGGAACTATTTGCAAGTTGCACTGACCTGTATAGCTTTAGCTTTCCTGATTCTAAACCAAGAGTAATCAGACGTGGCCTTTTTCCTTTCCATTCTATAATGACTTATGCATAGATCTCAATAAAGTCTAAGACTCCAAGGCAAGTTGAAGAAGACATCACATAAGACTCTGGAAGCCCCAGATGGCCCATCAACACTTAATAAGTAGCAGACCCTCATGCTGCCATGGAGCTGAGACTCCAAAGGCTACAGTGGTTTCTGGGCTCCTACACATAGAAAACTAAGACCTTATAGGATTTGGCAGTAGAGATATGTGGCATGGCTCAGAAATGCAGATGGTGGTATACACCTAGACTCACAAACATGCACACAGTCTGCCCTACAGACTCAAAGGATCATGACAGCAAGCATGAACAAATAAGAACGGTATTGTAAATAAAATCTTCAACACAGAACCTTAGTGTCTGTCGGCGTCTTTAATCTTCTTTAATGCACTTGGGATTAAAAGTCATTAGCCTCTCCCATCTGCTCACATAATTATATACAACTGGAGTGGGTCTGTGTCCTGCACTTGCATACTTTTCTCCATACTCACTGGCCTCCAGGATCCTCTAAAACAACATTTAATAAATATGTTAATGTAATAATAACCTGGGCACCCTGGTTCTGTGTGAAAGATACAAGTTACCTAAGCTTTTCATGCCTTGATTTCTCTCCACCTGATGGTATTGTCAGCACTGCATGCTATGTAGATAAAATAGGTCAGTCCCCGTGAAAACAATGTTACAATGAGAAGTGGACTTAATTATAGAAAATAATGTTAGTGGATGTCATGGTGAGACGACGACCATGACAGTGATGGCAGATTGTTCCCATGATGAATTTTTAATATATTGCACCGGTAAAATAGATAAACAAGTGTCTGGAGAACAGTATAACCCTGTGTATATTTGTTGAAAGAATGAGTGAGTGATGATGGTTAATTGCACTGATGAAGCAGCCATGAGTAAAACTGCCTTTCACACACGTTCACCTCACCCAGCCAGGAATGGTCTCAATCGGTGAGTAGAGGTCTGGCTCAGCATCCATCTTCATCCCGACCCTCACTGGTCTCATTTCAGTTGATCAGCACAGTACATCTGTCAGAGAAAACTCATCCCCAAACTTCAAGTTCAGATTATCTAAGGTCTGAAGACACTGAGCATCTTGACCGAGCTCTTTACAGATGCCTACAGGAAACCGACTGTAGTAAGATATTACAGATGTAGGTGAGAGGAAAAAGGGACTTCGGCTATAAAATGTCCAAGAATTAGGGGGAAACTCCGCACCAGCACATGCCTCTGGCAAACAGGAATAAAAGAAACAATCTACTCAATCCCAAGGCTTCATATTGGCTGCCATACACTTCCTCAGCTCCTGATAAGACCTATGCCATAAAAAGTTCTTTATCACCCACTACTGCCCAAGACTGTGGGTTTTGCAGTTTTTCCCTTTAAAATCACACCATTATATAGTTTAGTATCCTTTTTTTCATTTACTGACTTTTAAAATGTTCACTGGGAGAGTCCAACAGATGTGACAAAGACCACAGTGGCTCTTCAAGAATATTGCCCGCTGTTCTCCAGAAAGATTCTATTAACAATATGAAGCAACTAAATGTAATTCTGCAAAGCATCTCAGGGTTGTCAAAAACAAGAGATGTAAGTAGCTATTTACTAGCTTTCAAACTTATTTTTATTTTTAAGATATTTAAACAAACAGAACAGTTGTGATTCTAACTGGTAATATTAGTAATAAATGCACAGAGGGCAGGTAGTTAGGAGTCCTTGGGTTGCTACATTTCAAAACACTCTAAGTAATTCACTTTGATGTAGGGGGTTGCATGGTACCATGTTCTGGGCCACACAGATGCCTGGGAGCAGGTGGGGTTCAGATGCAGGTGGTCTGGCCTCGATGCCTGTGTTCTTAGCAAAAGGAAGCTACCCACCACAAATACTGAAAGATGCCATCATTCTTTGAATGATGATCGTCTGGAAAGACAAAACACCCTGAAATCATCATGAAGCCCAACATTACCTGTCACCAGCTTTTTAGAAGATGGTTTTAAAATACAGCCATAAAAAGAAACAATTTTTTGAAAAAAAAATCAACCTTCACAATTGGCATTCAATGTTCTTAATAAAACAGTAGTTAAAAATTCTTCAAATAGGGGCTGGAGAGATGGCTCAGAGGTTAAGAGCACTGGCTGCTCCTCCACAGATCCTGAGTTCAATTCCCAGCAACCACATCGTTGCTCACAACCATCTGTAATGAGCTCTGGTGCCCTTTCCTGATGAGCAGTCACGTGTATACATAATAAATAAATCTTTAAAAAATTTTTCAAATAGACAAAGCATTACTTCTCCCATTTAATTTACATTTTTGTCACTTTGGCTTCTCGTTGACTATAGCATGTTCACAAAGGTGCTTTCCTTTATCCTCATTTCCCTCCCACCCCCACTATTTACTGGACTTGTATAGTATTATTTTTTTCATGTAATGCAACTCAGCTAAAATACTGCCTTAATAAAAATACTGAATGTCATTGCTTATGTATGTTCACTTTAGCATACTGGAAGTACTTCTGATCTTTTATACAAACAACCAAACTAGATGTCAGTAGATGGCATTATGTTTTCCTTTGGTTTGGTGAAAGCTGAAGTTTTATTGCAGTGTTATTCACTGCACGTCTCAAATGTTTTTATGTTAGGATAAGATTCCACCTGACTCCTCCTTCACTTAAGACTTAAACCAAAGAGTTTGCACACGGTCCAAGGATAACATGGCTATTATAAATTAACCAGGAGTCCCACGTAAATCAATCACGCTGGATTATAATTATCACCCTATTCACACCAGACTAATAAAGGAGGTGATCTCTGACATATCACTCTGGGCAAAATTGATCCAAAGTCTTTGGTATCAAAAACAGCCTCTTGACTGTGCAGGCAATGTGCAAATTGGTTGGAAAAGACCTATAGCGAATCATGTATTAGACTCCATCACTGTAAGCATAGAAAAGACTCAGCTGAATAGTGAAACAACAAAAAGGAAAAAAATCCATATATTCCTAAATATAAAGATAACATTAAACACAAATGACTAATAAGTGCCTATGGAACATATAGATTCTATAGGTAATTCTTTCCAATGGGCCTTCAATTATTCAAAATTCTGAGAAAGAAAAATTCCTTGTTACATGGTTTATCTTGTTAGTTTATAAGAACTAATGTTTATTTGTTTTGTTTTGCTATCTAAGACAGGATCTTACTTCCTAGCTGCCCTGGAATTCAGTACATAATCCAAGGTAGCCTGGAAATCTCTTCAATCTTCCTGCACCAGCCTTTTGAATGCTCTGCTTCTAAGTGTGATATTATGAAGTGTGAGGAACAAAGGAGGTTCTGAGTATTGTCCTGAGTGAATGTGTGCTTTTCACCCGGGTGTGGCCATATCAAGGACACTAGCCTCAGATTCATGGGAAAGTGGAAAAGCCTTCCTGTCCAAGTGCAAATGTTGGCATTTGTACAGGAAGTATCTGCCACAGCTTTCTCCTTCTGGATGTTCACGGCCTGAAAATTTCCTTCAGTGCCTCTTCCTATTAAATGCAGTTAATCAGGGCTCCTGGGTGCAGCTGTGTGCTGTGAACCTTGCCTCCTATTTCATCTGTATGTGATAAATGTACTTTCCTATTCGATGCCATAGGATGAACACACTGAGCTGACTTTGGGTGCTATGGCTTCTCCATCAGAGACTCCCCATCCACCAACCACAGCTTTTCTATTCCTGTATCCATCTGTCTGTTTTTCATATCATGGCCATCCCAGGCAGGTCAAGCAAAGTCCTCGATGCCACAAAAGGATGTGAGGATGATTCAGGTTTTTCCAAAGCAAAAAGAAGCTACCTCACTAGGCACCTGTCCTTCTCATTTATTTACATGTGACAGTGATGGAGACAAGCAATTTAATCCATTGAGTAAAGAAAGAGACAACTTATTTTGTCCCCACTAGGACTCCTAGTTCTGAAAAGTCAGAAACCAAGAAATCACAGTAAGATTGTTATGAGGAAAAGATGAATAAACATGATTTTTGTTGGACAATGATGATTCTCACAACATCAGTGTTTCTTTTAATACACATTAATAGTTTTAATTTGAATAACATTAATAGTAGGATGCAAACTTTTATGTATTTATTTCTCTGTTGTTTAGGTAAAGTAACTAGGAAATAACAGAGAAAGCAATGTAGTGTCTCACCTACTAAGGTCTTACTACTTGCTGGGGATGAGTGGAGTGACAAGATGGGGGTAGGGGAGGGTAGAGAGCAGCAGGAAAGTCCAAGACAATGTTCACTTTAGAACTTGACACTGGATTAGTAATGGGGATGCTGCCTTCCTCACAGTGAGGATTCTAGCTCTCTAATAGAAAGCTATGCATGCTGCCAGTGAATGACCTTGAGATCCTTTTTTGATCTATACCACTGTTCAAATATTATTGATTTTATGAAATAATAATCGTATATAGTTTGGTGACCCCAGCTCTTAGAATTTAGCCAATGTACCTCTTTAAAGAAGAAAACCGCCTATTTCCATTATCACATATTGCAGAGCATAAATGAGTGTAAACCTTCTGAAAGCAGATGAGAAAATGAACATAAGCATTGTAAGACAGTGTATCTCAAGCTATGGGTCCAGATCACCTTGGCAAACCTCTAGCAAAATTACAGTTATGAAGTAGTGATATAATAATTTTATGCTTTGGGGTCACCACCACAGCATGAGGAACTGTACAAAGGGTCTTAGCATTAGGAAGGTTGGGAACCACTGCTCTAAGATGTTGCAAAGATAATCGAAGATGGCGGATGCACTGAGAGACATTGACTAACTACCATGTGCGAGGGGCCTGGGTTTAATCTTCATCAGCACAAAGCAAAGCAAATGAATTAGCTACAAATGGGAGAAACCGGTAGCAATATAAGAAACAGCATGAGGTGAGTGCAGCTCATGGCATCTATACAGTGGAAAATTATATAAACTCTGATGGCTTTAACAAGGTAGACAAAGAGCAACAGGGGCAAGTGCTCATGTTATATCTTTGTGAACAAATATCTATGCAAAAATAGTTATTTAAGTATTATCTGTATTAATTGATTCTGCACTAATTCTACAATAATATTTTCAAAAGATGCCTTAATAGAAAATTGTCTTATCATGCAAAGTGTCACTCTTAGAAAGCCATCTTTCAGGCTGTCATTATCCCACCTAGTTGGATAAAAATTCTACCAACTTTCATATGATGGTATTTCATGTCTCTCTGGGCAGTAATACTGAGCCAGCTGTTATGGGGGGGGGATGATTTTCAGGTAAATGAATAGCCTTGGTAGGTGGGGCAGGCTAGAAGATGGCCTACATTGCATCCTCTCACATTTCAAGTTGAGTTGGCTAGAACAAGTCAGATGTTTACAGTTTAGAAATAAGGCCTGGTAACAATCAAGGATAACCTCCTAATGAGTTTGAATTATGTGTGTTTCAGGCAGAGCTCTTTGAGCAACAATGCAACATTCCATTAGTAGTGTTTACTAGCAAGGCACAGCCATGTGTCTCTGAGTGTCAATTAGTGTTCCTCACAGTATAAATGTTTAAAAGGCACATAAACAGACCAAAAAAAAAAAAAAAAAAAAAAAAAAAAAAAGGACTGGAGATATAGCAAAGCTGGGACAGTGCTGTCCCAGGATGCATGAGACTGTCTTCAATCCCCAGCATTCCACTAGACATGGTGCTATATGTAATTCAGGAATCCCAGCACTCAAGAGTTGGAGACAAGAAACGTCAGACTCAAGATCATCATCTTTAATACAAGGCCAGAAAATGAAAAAGAACAGTGAAAGAAGAATCAAGAGATTTGTGGTTCCACTCTTTATCCTAATACCAAAGTCCAGAGTGCCATGGATGAAGTTTCCATGGATGAATAAAGAAGCAAGACCACATACTAGAGGCTTGTTGGCCTCCAGCTGAAGTGACGACATAGAACCAGGCTCTTAGAGAACATAAACATCTCTGTGCTCACGCATGGAGGACACCTGGCTAGCTCATGGCTTTGCTTCTCCGGTCTTCCAGGAGACTAGACCATGAGAACTGCATAGCACTTCAGTCTTGAACAAGTGACCTCCCTGAAGGGAAAAAGAAGGCAGGGACCCTGTCCCACAGCAGCTAAGCAAAGTCATATTCACACACAGGCCTCTCATATTACTACTGCCACTCGGGGCCTTGAGTAGCCCATGAGTTCTGGTACTGATATCAATCTGGTCCTTATGCTCCACTATCCAGAAAAGTCTACGTCTTGATGACTCTCACAGCTTTTCCAACTTTGGCAATAATCCAACTAGACGACTGTATCTGTTTTCTGATGACCTGTACATATACATTTGTCACAGTTAGAAAAGGCAATAGACACAAAGAAAATCTGTGCCCCACATTCGCATAGAACTTTCAGTGCCTATAGTGCATTCTGCCTATAGGGAACATGGGTCCCCAGTTCCAGGGATGCTCCTTACCCGCAACCAAGGGCAGCACCTGGATACCCAGGTTCAGCATCCCATCCCCAATGCAGAATTCTACTGATTCCCCTTTGGAGACCACCTGGACAATAGGAGCATACAGGGCATGGGTCCAAGATGTTGGAGCCCAGCCAAATCTGAGTGCTGGGAGCAGAGTGCCTGGTTGACTACCAAGCAACAGCATAGCTAAATCCAAATCAGTAAATCCAAAGCCTATTCTCTGAGGCCATAGTGTCAAAGCAAGCTCATGATCTGCCTGATCTCCTACCTGGGACACAGGCAGCAAAGAAGTGAGCTGTAGGCAGGACCCAAACTACATTGTCTGATATTCTAAGGAGGCCAGTGGTGAGGTAAGTGCAACATTCAGCTTAGAGCCCTCTTCTTACTGACTCTGGATCTGCCTGACTCATTATGACAAGGCCAGCAGAGGTTCTGACCCACATCATCCATCTGCCAACCCAAGGAGGACTGTGCCAAGCAACATTCGGCTCAGAGCCCTCTCTGCCTACTCCTGAACTGCCTGGCCATCAGAGACTACCTTCTACCACCAGAAACAACCAGATGGCTAGACATATAAGCAACAAAGCCCAGGGCCATATGACACCACCAGAAACAAGCTATCCTACCACAGCAAGCCCTGAAGATACTAACACATCTGAAGCACAAGAAAAGGATCTTAAATCTAAGGTTATAAAATAATAAAAGGCTTAAAGGAGAAAAAAAAAATCGCTCAAAGAAATACAGGAAAATACAATCAAACAGATGAAGGAGTTGAATAAATCTCGTAAATAAATTCAGGAAAATACAATCAAACAGGAGAAAAAAATGTATAAAATTGTTCAAGTCATAAAAATGGAATTAGGAGCAATGAAGAAAACACAATCAGAGGCATCCTGAAGATGGAAAACCTAGGGAGGAGAACAGGAATAACAGATATCAGCATCACCAACTGAATACAAGAGATGGAAGAGAGAATCTCAGGCATAGAAAATGAAACTTGAAGAAATTTATACACCAGTCTATGAAAATGTTCAAACTAAAAAGTTCCTGACACAGAACATCCAAGAAATCTTGGACACAATGAAAAGACCAAACCAAGAATAATAGGAATAAAAGAATGAGAATACTCCCAGCTCCAAGGTCTAGAAAAATATTTTCAACGAAATCATAGAAGTAAATTCTCTAACTTAAAAAAAAAAGAGAGAGAGATGCCTATAAACATACAAGAAGCTTACAGAACATCATATAGAATGAAACAGAAAAGAAAATCCTCCTACCACATAAAAATCAAAACACTAACTGTACGGAATGAAGGAAAAAATATTAAGAGCTGCAAAGAAAAAAGGCCAAATCACAAAAAGGCAAATCTTTCAAAATTATACATGACTTCTCAACAGAGACTATGAAAGCCAGGAGGACCTGGACAGATGTCATGCATACACTAAAAGGCCACAGATATCAGCCCAGACTACTATACCCAGCAAAACTTTCAATCACCATAGATGGATAAAACAAGATATTCTATGACAAAACCAAATTTAAACAGTACCTATCCACAAATCCAGACCTACAGAAGATATTAGAAGGAAAACCCCAACCCCAAAAGGCTAACTACAACCAGGAAAAAACACAGGAAATAAATAATCCCACTACCCCCTAACCAAAAGAAAGTTCTCTCTCTCTCTCTCTCTCTCTCTCTCTCTCTCTCTCTCTCTCTCTCTCTCTCTCTCTCTCTCTCTCCACATTAACATAAAAATAATAGGATTTAATGACCACTGGTCACTAATACCATTCAACATCAACTACCTCAACTCCCCAATAAAAAGACAAAGGCTAACAGAATAGATATGAAAACAGGACCCATCATTCTGCTGCATATAAGAAATACACCTCAGGCATAAAGATAGACATTATATCAGAGTAAAGGGCTGAAGAAATGTTTTCCAAGTAAATGGACCCCAAAACAAGCTGGGGTAGTCATTCTAGTATCTAATAAAATAGACTTTCAACCAAAACTAATCAAATGAGATGGGGAAGGGCACTTTATACTCATCAAAGGAAAAATAGAGCAAGATGACCTCTCAATTTTGAATGTTTATGCCCCAAATATAAGGTTGCTTACATTCATAAAAGAAATATTACTAAAGCCTAAATCACATATCAAAACCCACACATTAACAGTGGGAGATCTTAGTGCCCCATTCTTATCAATATACAGATTGTCAAGACAGACACTAACCAGAGAAATAGTGAAACTAACAGATGTCATGAACCAAATGGACCTAATAGATATCTACAGAAGATTTCACCAAACACAAAAGAATATACTTTCTTCTAAGCACCTCACGGAACCTTCTGCAAGCCTCATCAGATACAAGAAGATTGAAATAACCCTTTGCATCTTATCAGACCACAATGGATTAAACTGGAACTCAACAACAGAAAACCTAGAAATTCATGGAAACTGAACAAGTCCCTACTCAATGACCACTGGGTCAGGGATGAAATAAGAAAGAAATTAAAGACTTTCTAGAATTCAATGAACATGAAGGCACAGCATACCTAAACTTATGGGACACAATGAAAGCATTGCTAAGAAAAAAGTTCATAGCACTAAGTGCCTTCATAAAAATTTTGAAAGATCCCATATTAGCAACTTAACAGCACACCTGAAAGCTCTGGAAAAAAGAAGAAAACACACCAAAGAGGAATAGAGAACAGGAAACAAACAAAGAGAACAATACAAAAATCAGTGAAACCAAGAACTGGTTCTTTGAGAAAGTCAACTCCACATTCATTTTAGTGATAGATGGTCACTGGGCTTCTGACATATAGAGTCTCTGCCACCTGATTTCTAACAACTTCAACTACTTATTGGTCATTCCAATGTCTTCTCTAAGTCAGTTGTAGTTGGCTTGGATCCTTTTTTTTTTTTTCTTCTTCTTCTTCTTCACTTTTAGAACGGTTCTGTTGTGTAAATCATTATGAATGAAGATCTCAATCACTTCATAATCACTCTGCTATGTCAGATAGGAACAGAGACCCTGAAACACACACACACACACACACACACACACACACACACACACACACACACACACATACACACAATGGCAAGAAAGGTATCACAGAATAAAAAAAATAATGCAAAGAAAAAAAGGGGGTAGGAGAGCTAGATAAAAGATAGACCAATAAATAGGTAGATAGAATATAAGTAGATAGATGATAGGTTGACAGATAGTTGATAGATGATAGAAATAGATGGTAGATCGACTGATTTATTGATAGATGATAGATAAATAGATAGATACTAGATAGATAGATAGATAGATAGATAGGTAGATAGATAGATAGGCAGATATTGAAAGATATAAAGAGAAAAACAGAGAATCCACAATTCTAAATATATTTTATTTTTTTATTAATTTATTCATATTACATCTCGATTGTTAGCCCTTCCCCTGTTCCTCCCATTCTTCCCTCCCTCCCACTTCCCCCTTCTCCCCTCCCCTATGTCTGTGATTGAGGGAGACCTCCTCCCCCTATATATGCTCTTAGAATATCAAGTCTCTTCTTGGTAACTTGCTATGCTTCCTCTGAGTGCCTCCAGACCTCCCCATCCAGGGGACATGGTCAGAAAAGGGGCACCAGAGTTCGTGTGAGAGTCAGATCTCACTCTCCACTCAACGGTGGAGAATATCATGTTCATCGGCTAGGTCCTGGTAGGGGTTCAAAGCTTATTGCCTATATTCTCCTTGGCTGGTGCCTTAGTTTGAGGAGGACCCCAGGATACAAATCTGCCTGTCATAAAGTTCTTCTTGTAGGTTTCCAGGACCCTGTGGGTCCTACTATTTCCCCATTCTTCCATGCTACTCTCGTCTAGAGTTTCAATAGGATGTCCTCTCTTCTGACCCACTTTTTTGGTAAGTAAAGTTTTTCATGGTACGTATTCCTTGGACTAGTGTTTTGATATAAGTGAGTATATACCGTTTGTCTCTTTTTGCTTCTGGGTGAACTCACTCATTATGATAATTTCTAGATCAATCCATTTGTCCACAAATTTCGTGAATTCCTTGTTTTTAATAGCTGAGTAGTATTCCATAGTGTAAATGTACCACAGTTTCTTAGTCCATTCTTCTACTGAGGGACACTTAGGCTGTTTCCACGTTCTGGCTATTATTCTAAATATATTTTAAAAAGAGATACATTTAAAGAAATATAGAGTTTTCTTCAGCTTTACCATTAATCTATTACATCAAATACTCCTTTATTCTTCAATGATCATCTTTGTCTTACCATACTTCCTGAGGGCATAGGTGTATGTTTACAGAGATTTGTAGCTGTACCCTGTGATAAGAGCTTCTTAAGGAAATCTTTTTATATCTGAAGTAGCAAAACCAACGAATTAATGCCTTTTGAGAACTCCAAATAGATCTAATTACTTCCTCTTTTGACAAAGAATGACCAATTTTCACCTACACTTTGCATGTTAAATTTCATTCTCACTTATTTTTCTTTTTTATATGTAAATATACTTCATCACATGGAAAAATAAACTCCAACAAAAAATAAGTTAAAGTAAAATGATCTTTAACTTTGTAGTAAGCAAAAAAAATCTTATTATTGAGCGCCTTGTATTACACAGTATGTTCTTAATTTCATTTTATCAAATATACACATTTATTTCCTTTGCTGTAATTCGTGCAAATGATGAACTTTGAAATGTTCATAAGATTATCCAAGATTTCTGTTATAAGTCTCTTCTGCTACTTTTAACATACAAATCATGGCCAAATTCTCTGTGCAAAATGTATATAATATAGCTAGTCAAAATTTTTATTTGGTTTGCTCTGTTTTTGAAATATCAGTAGGATACAATTCAGCCAACAATGCTCAATGCAGGGCTTAGCAAATGGTCTCAGAATTGTGATTGACTAAGAAGGCAGGGAAAGAAGGAGAGAAGGGGCCGGGAAGATGGCCACATGGCTGAACATGCTGCCCCTGCAGAAGACACACTTGACCCCCAGAACCTATAAGATAGTTCACATCCATCACATCCATGCTGGAGATAGACATAAATGCCCAGTTTATTATCCCCAATGGACCTCACAACCCAAAGAAAGGGCAGCTATAGTCACAATATACCTGAATGGGTGGGAGAATCCTGCTACTTTAGGGGAAAAACCAGTGTGAATTGAGAATCACGTGGAGTTATCCAGGAAGGCTGCTCAAATTTACCATTCTCGTCCTCAATCAAGATAGTAAACTCCGAGGGTCCGAGATGGCGGCGAGCAGTGTGGACCGCGTTTGGAGGCTCCGGTGAACGGCTCAGGGAGTTGCGCAGATTTCTGGGCCAGGAGCACCGAGGTCCGAGCATCACGGCAGCGGGAGTGCTCCACGGTTCGGAGGGACCAGGGTGCGGAGGACCTGCGTGCCCCTGCACACGGGAGGAGCGTGGTTTTTCTCTGATCGGAGCGGCAGCGGCAGAGGCGGCGGCACCAGCGGCACCAGCAGCGGCGGCTGAGGTTTGCGGCTCATAGCCTTCCGGTGGAGGCGATTGGTGTGGTGGCTGGTGGGAATTGCTGCGGGAGAGGGGACTCGGGGCAGGATTTGGGTCGCGTGGAGCCTTTGGACCCAGATTGGACTCGGCGGACAGTTCGGCCCCAGAGTCCCGGGTTTTGGCCCGGCCCAGCGGACAGTTCTGCCTGGGGCACTAACTCAGCGTGGCCATAGCTCCCCTGCTGTGGCGCAGGCGTAGTTGAGCACGCTGCTCCACACTAGGCACTACCTCAGCTCAGCGGCAGCTCCCCTGCGGTGACACAGTCTGGGCAGAGCACTTGGTTTCACCACAGGCGCTAACTCAGAGCAGCAGCAGTTCTCCTGCTGTGGCGCAGGCTTGGTGACGTGCTCGGTTCCATCCTAGGCACCACCTCAGCTCAGCGGCAGCTCCCCTGCGGGGACACAGTCTGGGCGGAGCACTTGTCCCACCACTGGCGCTGGCTCAGAGCAGCCGCAGTTCTCCTGCTGTGGCGCAGGCTTGGTGACGTGCTCGGTTCCATCCTGGGCACCACCTCGGCTCAGCGGCAGCTCCCCTGCGGGGACACAGTCCGGGCGGAGCACTTGTTCCAACACTGGCGCTGGCTCAGAGCAGCCGCAGTTCTCCTGCTGTGGCGCAGGCTTGGTGACGTGCTCGGTTCCAGCCTGGGCACCACCTCAGCTCAGCGGCGGCTCCCCTGCGGGGACACAGTCTGGGCGGAGCACTTGTCCCACCACTGGCGCTAGCTCAGAGCAGCCGCAGTTCTCCTGCTGTGGCGCAGGCTTGGTGACGTGCGCGGTTCCATCCTAGGCACCACCTCAGCTCAGCGGCAGCTCCCCTGCGGTGACACAGTCCGGGTGGAGCACTTGTTCCACTACTGGCGCTAACTCAGAGCAGCCGCAGTTCTCCTGCTGTGGCACAGGCTGGACAGAGCTCTCGGTTCCACCAACTCTAAGACTCTGGTTGGACACAGTGTACAGTTTGAATCCAGAATTCCTGGCTGAGATTGGTGGTCAGTTCGGCCCTGAGTCAATAACTGACCACAGCACGCACTTTGGGCCAAAAGGCCCTAGTGGAGCTTGGTGCGTAGTCCCAGCCCAAAAATTCTGGCTGGGCCCTGTGTGCATTTTGGGCCCAAAATCCCTAGCTGAGCTTGGCAGACGGTTCAGGCCCTGAGAATCTAGCTGAGTTCTGCCCGTGGTTCGGTCCCAGTGCTCCTGGCTGGACTTGGCAGGGAACACAGAAGGCTGTGGATACCTTGGCCTGACCCAACGCTCATTCAGAGACCCAGAACAATTGCAGGATCCACAGCAGAGAGGGACTGAGGATCACTGGCTGTGAGAGACCAGAACAACAGGGCTAACCTCCTAACATCCACACCAGTGAAGCTTTGAGCTCGCAGCCTAGGGAAATCGTAAGAAAACAAGTGAATCTATCATCAGACACCCTCCATTCAACTCTGGAAGCTACCCAACAAAACAAAGACGGCAAGATGTCTAAAGGACAACGAAAAAGCATACGCAAAAAACCCCAAAACAACATGGCGTCTCCAGTTTCCAGCTATCCCAAAGAAAACCCCCAGAGAACTCAAATACAACGGAAATACAAGAAAATGACCTCAAATCCTTAGTAATGAGGATGATAATGGAGGAAACAAATAAAATTCGTAATCAAATGCAGGAAGACGCAGACAAACAGGTGAGAGACATAAAAGAAGCACATAGAGTGGAACTGGAAAAATTGCAGGAAAATGCAAACAACCAGATGAAAGAAATAGCTAAAACGGTTCAAGCTCTGAAGACCTATAAAGAGGCAATGGAAGAAACTCAGGAATATACAAAAAAATCAGATGAAGAAATCAAAAAATCAGTTCAAGATCTGAAAATGAAAATGGATTCAATGATAACACACAGACAGAAGAAAAACGAGAACGTGAGACCTCAGAGAAGAAGGCTAGCAACACAGAGGTGAGCTTTTCTAACAGAATCCAAGAGATGGAAGAACGAATCTCAGGGCTAGAAGATACAATCACAGATATTGAATCAACCATTAAAGAAAATGCCAAATCTGGAAACTCCTGACACAAAACATCCAAGAAATTAAGGACACCATGAAAAGAAGAAATTTGCGGATAATAGGCATTGAAGAAAGAGAAGACATCAGACTCCAGGGCCCAGAAACTATTCTCAACAAATCATAGAAGAAAATTTCCCCAATCTAAAGAAAGAGATGCCTATAACATACAAGAGGCCTACAGAACCCAAATAGAATTGACCAGAAAAGAAAAACTTCTGCCCGCCACATAATAATCAAAACACAAAACATGCAGAACAAAGAAAAATATTAAAAGCTGCAAGGGAAAAGGGCCAAATACATTTAATGGTAAACCTATCAGAATTACACCTGACTTCTCAGCAGAGACCATAAAAGCCAGAAGGTCCTGGACAGAGATCCTGCAAACCCTAAGAGAACACAGATGCCAGGCCAGACTACTTTACCCAGCAAAATTATCAATAACCATTGATGGAGAAAACAAAATAGTCCATGACAAAAACAAATTCAAACAGTACCTATCCACAACCCAGCTTTACAGAAGGTACTAGAAGGAAAACTCCATCCCAAAGGGTCAAGCTACAACCAAAACTACCCAGGAAATAGATAACTATCCCATGGCAAAAACACAACTACACAAACGCTCGACTGGAAACAACATCAAATTAAGACTCTTAACAGTCACTGGTCATTAATATCTCTCAACATCAATGGCCTCAATTCTCCAATAAAAAGACACAGACTAACCGAATGGGTACATAACAAGACCCAACATTCTTCGCATCCAAGAAACACATCTCACCCATAATGAAAGGCATTACCTCAGGGTAAAAGGTTGGAAAAAAATATTCCAAGCAAATGGTCACAAGAAGCAAGCAGGTGTAGCCATTTTAGTATCGAACAAAATAGACTTTCAACAAAATTAATCAAAAGGGATGAGGAAGGACACTTCATACTTATCAAAGGTAAAGTCAACCAAGATGACATCACAATTCTGAACATCTATGCTCCCAATACAAGGGCACCCACATATGTAAAAGATCTCCTAAAAAAGCTTAAACCACACATCGATCCCCACACAATAATAGTGGGAGACTTCAACACCCCACTCTCACTGAAGGATAAGTCATTGAAACAGAAACTAAGCCGAGAAATAACATCATTAACCAATGCCATGGGTCAATGGATCTAACAGATATCTATAGAACCTTCACCCAAACAAGAAAGAATACACCTTCTTCTCTGCACCCCATGGAACCTTCTCCAAAATTGATCACATCGTAGGTCATAAGCAAGCCTCAACAGATATGAGAAGATTGAAATAATCCCTTGTATCCTATCAGATCACCATGCTCTTAGGCTGCAATTCAACAACAACAGAAATAACAAAAAGCCTACACGTTTGTGGAAACTAAACAACTCTCTGCTAAATGACACCTGGGTCAGGGAAGAAATAAAGAAAGAAATCAGGAGTTTCTGAAATTCAATGAAATGAAGAAACACATACCCAAATTTGTGGGATACATTGAAAGCAGTGCTAAGAGGAAAATTCATAGCACTAAGTGCCTTTAAAAAAGAAATTGGAAACATCGCACATAAGCATCTTAACAACACAACTGGAAGCCCTAGAGAAAAAGAAGCAGAAACAACCAAGAGGAGTAGACGCCTGGAAATTATCAACTCAGGGCTGAAATTAACAAATTAGAAACTAAGAAAACAGTCCAAAGAATCAACAAAACCAAAAGCTGGTTCTTTGAGAAAATCAACAAGATAGACAGACCATTAGCCAAACTAACTAAAAGGCAGAGAGACAGTATTGAAATCACAAATCAGAAATGAAAAGGGAGACATAACACAGACACTGAAGAAATTCAAAGAATCATAAATCCTACTTTGAAGGCATATACGCCACAAAATTTGAAAATCTAAGGGAAATGGACGATTTTCTTGATCAAGTTCACTTGCCAAAGTTGAGTGAAGAACAGATAAACAAGTTAAATAGTCCCATTTCCCCGACAGAATAGAAGCAATCATCGATGGTCTCCCAACCAAAAAAAGCCCAGGGCCAGATGGTTTCAGTGCAGAATTCTACCAGACCTTTAAGGGCGAGCTAATACCGATACTCTTCAAGCTACTCCAAAAGATAGAAATGGATGGAAAATTACCAAATTCATTCTATGAGGCCATAGTCTCATTGATACCTAAACCTCACAAAGACTCAACAAAGAAAGAGAATTCAGACCAATTTCTCTTATGAACATAGATGCAAAAATACTAAATAAAATACTTGCAAAACGAATACAGGAGCACATCAAAGATATCATTCATCATGACCAAGTAGGCTTCATTCCAGGCATGCAGGGATGGTTTAATATACGGAAATCCATCAATGTAATCCATCATATAAACAAACTGAAAATAAAAACCACATGATTATCTCCTTGGATGCAGAGAAAGCATTTGATAAATTCAACACCCATTCATGTTTAAAGTTTTAGAGAGATCGGGGATACAAGGCACTTTCCTCAACATAATAAAGGCTATATACAGCAAGCCAATAGCCAAAATCAAAGTAAATGGTGAGATACTCAAGGAAATTCCTCTCAAATCGGGAACAAGGCAAGGCTGCCCACTCTCTCCATATCTCTTCAATATAGTACTCGAAGTTCTAGCCAGAGCAATAAGACAACAAAGGAGATCAAGGGATCCAAATGGGAAGGAGGAAGTCAAATTATCCCTCTTTGCAGATGATATGATAGTGTACATAAGTGACCCTCAAAACTCCACCAGAGAACTCCTAAAGCTGATAAACACCTTCAGCAAATTGGCTGGATACAAAATTAACTCAAAAAAAGTCTGTAGCCTTCCTATACACAATGACAAGCTTGCAGAGGAAGAAATTAGGAAAACCACACCCTTCACATTAGCCACAAGCAATATAAAATATCTAGGAGTTACCCTAACTAAGCAGTGAAGGACTTGTATGAAAAAAATTTCAAAACTCTGAAGAAAGAGATGAAGATGACCTGAGAAGATGGCGTGATCTTCCTTGCTCATGGATCGGGAGAATTAACATAGTAAAAATGGCCATCCTACCAAAAGCAATCTATAGATTCAATGCAATCCCTATCAAAATAACTAACAATTTTTTAAAGACATTGAAAGGTCAATTCTGAACTTCATTATGGAAAAACAAAAAACCCAGAATAGCTAAAAACAATCTTGTACAATAAAAGATGCTCCGGAGGAATCTCCATACCTGATCTCAAACTGTACTATAAAGCAATAGTACTTAAAACAGCATGGTACTGGCACAGCAACAGGCTGTTGATCAGTGGAATCGAATCGAAGACCCAGATATGAATCCACTACACATATGGTCACTTGATTTTTGACAAAGAAGCCAAATCCATTCAATGGAAAAGGATAGCATCTTCACAAATGGTGCTGGTCTAACTGGAGGTCTATGTTGTAAAAAATGAAACTGACCATATTTGTCACCTTGCACAAAACTCAAATCCAAGTGGATTAAAGACCTCAACATAAACCAGAGACACTAACTCACTTAGAAGAAAAAGTGGGAAAGAGCCTGAACATATTGCACAGGAGACACTTCCTGAACAGAACACCAATGGCCCAGGCCTTAATGTCACCCATTAATAATGGGACTCATGAGGCTGAGAAGCTTCTGTAAGGCAGGAGACACTGTCAAGAGAACAAAGCGACAGCCTACAGACTGGGAAAAAAAATCTTCACCAACCCTACATCTGACAAAGGTCTAATATCCAAAATAGATAAAAACTCAAGAAATTAAACACCACCAAACCGAATACCCAATTGAGAAATGGGGCTTGGAACTAACAGAGAATTCTCAACAGAGGAGTATCAAATGGCTGAGAAACACTAAAGAAATGCTCAACCTCCTTAGTCATCAGGGAAATGCAAATCAAAACAACTCTGAGATTCCATCTTACACCCATCAGAATGGCTAAGATCAAAAAATCAAGCGACACCACATGCTGGCGAGGAGTGTGGGAGAGAGGAACACTCCTTCATTGCTGGTGGGAATGCAAACTAGTACAGCCACTTGGAAATCTACTGGTGCTATCTCAGAAAAATGGGAATAGGGCTTCCTCAAGACACAGCTATTCCACTCCTTGGAATATACCCAGAAGATCTCCAGCACACAACAAGAAAATTTGCTCAACCATGTTCATAGCAGCCTTATTCATAATAGCCAGAACATGGGAAACAGCCTAAGTGTCCCTCAGTAGAAGAGTGGATAAAGAAACTGTGGTACATATACACTATGGAATACTACTCAGCTATTAAAAACAAGGAATTCCCGAAATTTGTGGATTAATGGATTGAGCTAGAAATGATCATAATGAGTGAGTTAACCAGAAGCAGAAAGAATCAAATGGTATTACTCACTTATATCTGCATACTGCCCAAGGGGCATGTCCCACGAAGCCTTCACTTACCAGGAAACTGGGACAGAGGGGAAGGCACCTATTGGGACTCTAAATGAGAGACGCAGGGTGAGAACAGCAAAATAAAAGATCCAGAGGGTCCTAGAAATCTACAAGTAGAACAATATGATAGGCAGATTTGGGCCCAGGGGGTCCCGCTCAAACTAAGGCACCAGCCAAGGACAATACAGGAGGTAAACTTAAAAACCCCTTCCCAGATCTACCAATGGTCAGAAATTCTCCACAGTTGAGTGGAGAGTGTGATACGACTTTCTCACATACTCTGTGGCATCACATTTGACATTCCCCTGGAGGGGAGACCTGGTGGCACTCAGAGGAAGGACAGCAAGTAGCCAGAAGAGACTTGATACCCTATGAGAATATATAGGGGGACGTAATCCCCTCAGGAACAGTCATAGGGGAGGGAATAATGGGAAAATGGGGGGGGGGGAGAATGGGAGGATACAAGGGATGGGATAAACATTGAGATGTAACAAGAATAAATTAATAAAAAAAAAAAAAAATAAAAAATAAAAAAAAAAAAAAAAAAAAAAAAAAAAAGATAGTAAACTCCAAAGAGCAGCATCGTAAGTCAGGAAAACGCTGGCACCTTGACAGACAGAGCCATCATGGAAGCACAAACTCCCAGGGTAAGATATGGGAGTTATAAACAAACAGCTTTAACAAACAGCTCAGCAATACAGAAAAAGCGCCGGAGTATGAGTCATTTCAACTTCATGCTTTTTTTAAAAACACAATGCTGTTTCTTTTTTTAATTTTTTTCCCCCAAGACATATTTCTTTTTCAGATCGGCAGGCATTCACTGTTTCTTTTGGAAAAGGTGAGCCAGATATTAGTGACCGTAGTGTTAGTTTATGCAAATGTTCGCGTACACACAAGGCAAAGGACAGGGGCAGCCGAAACTGTTGTCTCTGACCCACTCCCCACAGTCTGATGGCTCAGACAAGTCACTGAGTGCTGCTCAGCCTTCTGGGAACTACCCAGTTGAAGGCACTTCTTTCCTACGTTCTCCTGCTTCAAAACACAGGGCTGTGAATGAGGGTGTCCACATATCTGCCTGGGAGGCACAGTCTTACCCAGAAACTGTTTCCCTCTGGGTGGTGGTTTCTATGCCCTACCCCTTTAATAAAAATGATACAGTCGTTACCTCCTCGTAGAATGCTTATACTTTCCAAGGCTTCAGACAGGGTGAAGTACGGTTTGAAGTTTTTAAGTAAAAAGTTCCCAAGATTAACAGTTCACACAATTTACAATGGGGGCCATTTTTCCTCAAAAGCATTATGAATTCCTATGCTATTTTGGTCCATTGTACCCAAGTGGTAAGTCATTGCTCTTTTGTAGTGTTATCCACAGCATATATGCTACTTCCCTGTGAGTCACTTCATAGTCAGCTCAGATAGAAGATTGACTGTCAAGGTGATGGTGTAAATATCTTAGAAACCCTTATCTTATTAAACTCAAGAGCATGAGTGCTGGATATTTACCTATGCCAGAATGTGGCCCATAAGTAGAAAGGTGACATTTGTTGTGTATGTTTATATGTAGAGGGAAAAAAATAGAAGGGATTCAGCACTATCGGCAGTACCCAGCATCCTTTGCGTGTCTCAGAATGCATTCCCATGGACAGGGGACAGAGGGAAACTACTGTATTAAGTCAACCTGACTTGCTTTGGTATTGCTCACTTAACACTTTGAGTCATGTACTTTCAAAACATCTTTTGGAGTGGGGGGCGGGAGTTTTTGAGACAGTGTTTCTTTGTGTAGCCTTGCCTATCCTGGACTCACTTTGTCGACCAGGCTTGATTTGCTTCCCTCTGCTTCCACTGTGCTGGGATTAAAGGTGTGCGCCATCACACCCGGCCCTCAAAACATCATTTTAAGAGGAAATGATTATTAATCTATCTAGAAAGTAATGTGTCATTTCCTGCTATCTGCTCAATTTTCTCTAGATGCCATTCTAGGTGCTCATTTTTAAACCAAATGCAATTAAACCAAATGTCATTGCCTGATTATTATGATGGCGCCTTTTCTTTGAGGGCAAATTGAGACATGAAAAGCCCCCACGGTGCAGTTTGGAGTCATTGACACCACAACGACTCCACATGGATAAAGACCTGAACACATGTTAGAAACTGGGGGAGCCAAATTTTGCTGTCACTTCTGATAGATTCTGTCATCTGTTCTTCCTTTTGCCTCCCTGTCTGTCTGACCACTACTTTAGATATTGTGTTAAAGTAGAAGAATAGCCCATTAAAAGTAACAATATAATAAATTATTTTATTTTTTTAAGGAATAGTAACATAACCTTAATTCACTTTAATATACTGTTTATTTCTAAAGATAAACAGAAGAGCAAGTTTGAATCAAGTTTAAGATTTCAATCAATTTTAGATACATACTTACTATTTTATTTTCTATGTATGTATATGTATACATATATATATATATATATATATATATATATATATATTATCAAAACAAAAACTGAACTATAATTGGAAAATCTCTCCATATGACAAAATATATGAAACTACTACCTTCATTTGGTCCATAATACATCAACCCATTTTTTATTAAAGATCAGATCTCAGAAAATATCCAAGCTCCACTCTTGGCAGTGTGATTCAGGAAACTTCCTCAGTTGCTTGCTGTCTCTCTTTCCATGTATTTAAAATAAAGGGAATTAGATTAGATTCGTTTCAAGCCATGAAACCCAGTGACGCGAACTAAATCATTTTGAAATACTTGTGGGTAGTCTTACTTGATAATAACACACTTGGACAGTTAAGTATTTAGACAAAGCATAATGAAAAGGGTGTAGAAAGCGGCAGAAATATACAAGGCTGATTCAGGCATGAAAAATTATACCGTGAGCCAGCGTGTCGCACCTGCCTTCATTCTTGGAACAAAAAAAAAAAAAAAATGTGTGTGTGACTAACCAATAATCCACCCCAACATTTACAAGGGCGATTAATTAGCTGGGAATGCATGATTCTTGAATGCAAACTTGTTTTTATTCAGCGTGAGTCATGCAATACAAATTAATGTTGTCTCCTAGACACGTAATTCTTGCGAGTCAATGCCAAGAAGCCAGCAGTCCCCACTGTTGCATTTCATCTTGAAGGAGTGAAAAAAGAGATTAGGCTCCAAGAAATCTCATCAGTTCATGTCACACCTGACTCCTGCTACAGCACAGCCAGCCTGTGCCACATTGTATCATTATCATGCGCCCAGAGCCTCATCGTTATGCCCTTAGGTGTCCAAGGGTATTTAGAAAACAACAAGATAACTTCATTAAGATTGACATAGTACCAAAACTACAGATGCTGAATTCAGAGTGTATAACAAAGCTGGCAGACAAAACTATCTGCTTCATTAGCCATGTAGTAGAGTGATCAGAGCAATCAAGAGGTCGCTCCAGCACCCTTCCACTGGGAAAGTGTTACTTAATGGGTCATGGCTAAGGACGAAGACACTCAAAAGGCAACAAGGCCAATGATGGAAACTAATATATTAACAGTGTTTGGCATAACTTCACACCCTTTTCTTGTTTGCTATTTTTCTTCTCTCACCTTAATTAAATTCTGTTGCTGTAACAGACCACTGCAGCATGCGTAATAAATATTAACTAGAGGATTATTTAACCTATGACTTTAGAGGCTAGGATTTCCAAGACCCTGGTGCTGGCGTTTGGGAACTAACTAATTAGGATCTTCCCTTACATCCTGGTACCTCACATGGTGAGATGGAGCGATTGCTGAATAGTGCACTGTCACCTTAATATCAAAGTCACTCCACACAACAGATTTAGCCATGAGCCAATCACCTCCCAAAGGCCTGGCTTCTCAGCACTGCAACATTGGGAGCTGTACCGAGGTCAGTGATCAGTCTAAGCACTTATCCCATATCATCTGCAGTTCATTAAAAGACTCAGTGTGAGCCTCACATGTGTGGTATCAGGATTAGCAAATTGTCCGCTGTGAACTCACTACTCAGGGGTAGAGCTCAGAAAAACATCAGATTCTTAAATCTGGACCCAGGAGTTTTTCTTTTCAGAGACAGTGTCTTGTGTAGCCCAGACTGGCTTCAAACTCATTCCACGTTTGAAAAGATGCTCTTTACTTTCTGATCCTCCCGCCTCTAATGCCTGAATGCTGAATTGACAGATGTGCAGCATCCCACCCAGGTTATGTGGTCCTGGGGACCAGTCCCAGGGACTCTTGCATGCTATCTGAGACTCTACCCCCTGAGCTGCACCCTCAGCCTGGGAACTAAAACTCTGCACACTGTTCCCAGGCAACACTTTAACTGAAAAGTGAAGTAGGATTGTCTTAATTCTGAAGAGAAGCATCGCCTTAATTATGTAGATACTCCAATAAATGTTGTGTTACATGGATATGTTGATAATACTTAAGCTAAATTGGATTCAATCTAAATAGCACTAGTGAAGATTTATCACAATTTTCAAGATTCTCCATTAAAATGAAATTGAAAATCAACAAAGGAAAAGGTGAATATATTTTTCTACCAGACTACATATCCAGATATCCTAGAATGACCCAAAGCAATTTTTATTAGAGCTAAAAATCTGATCATTTCACTTAAGGCCTTTAGTAACTTGCCAGTCCTAACAGGGCTATGCAAGAAGAAAAAGGAAGGCTGATGGAAGTGATGAGGTCATTTTAATTTACTCTTACAGTAACTGAAATTTGTTCTTTATATTTTTGTTTGCTATGCTCACTATATTTATGCTGGCATCGAATATAGCTATTCCATGTCATTAAAATGCACTCCAGTACACTCCATGTGAAATCTTCAGATATTTACAGCCAGGGACAGAAGAGTCTGTTTGCCCATGATTCTCTAACTTAAGGCAATTAGAAACTGGATTAGAGGGAGACAAACAGGTGAGAACACAGGCCTGCCACTTGACATTTAGGGTTTGTGCGCGACGGTTTGGCTCTGCAGAGACTCAGTAGGCTCAAGGGAGTGCCAGCTTGTTGGAGAGTTCTCCTATCAGGTTTCTTTTCTGTCTCCCTCTTGTCTTCTGTCTCCATCAGCGACTCTCTGGGATCCTGGTTTGGATCCTGGTCTATTTCAAAGCCCCAGTTCTTGGTTTGCTGAGAAGCAGGAACCTTCCGAAACTTACGTCGTGATGCTGGGGACACTTTGTGCAAAGCTTGGTGGCTCTGCAACTTCTGGCTCTGACCCAGTCCCAGCTAAGCAGGTGTCACTGAACAGGCACTCAGCTTGAGACCGAAAGCACTGTTTAGACCTAATTTTGAACTTCAGTGAACACAGTGGGTTAGCTCCTCATGCAAATAAAATGCAAACGCTGCAGGAAAGGCTTTCCTTGGGTTTCGGGGGCCCTACCTGAGAAAACAACAAAACTCAGCACTTAGTTGCCGTAGCCACAGACATGACGGGCATTTTAGTTTCTAACATTCCCCAGAATTTATGGCCTTCATCATTATGAATAAAACGATTCAAATAAGCTCTCCAGGAGCAAGAGCTTAAAGAGTTATTATCGTAACATCTGTTAGCACTAATGGCCCGGGGGCCTGCAGCAGTTCAAGATGAGCCCGTAACTATCAGCATGGAAGAGGCACAAAGCAGGAGCCTTCTGACAGACATACTGTTCTATAAACAATGCCAATCACTAGAGGAAAAAAATGAAATTCGCAGGGAGCGATGAGCTTGGTTTATCTCATCAAGGGGCTGAAGTAGACACTGAAGGAGAAAACCAACCTCTGGCATCGAGTTCTATGCTCTGCTCTTGGCAACACCCATCCCTGTGCATACTCACTAGCAGGATCAGCCTTGCCCAGGCCCTGAGGTCACATTGGCTCCATCTGGCTCTTGAGAACCACCACCAAACACGGGCACAAGGCCATCCGGTACTTGTGCCTCATAGGGTGGGTATTAGCTGGGAGGCTCATAAAACTTGGAGCTTTCTCTACGCCCAGAAGGCCAGCCAAGGTCACTCTCAGGTTCAAAGAAAAGTTCATATGTATCAGTTTCTCTCTCTCTTTCTCTCTCTCTCTCTCTCTCTCTCTCTCTCTCTCTCTCTCTCTCTCTCTCTCTCTCTCTCTCTCTCTCTCTCTCTCTCTCCCCCCCTCCCTCTCCCTCTCCCTCCCTCCCTCTCGCTACACACACATACAGAGTCAATTGAAAGCTATTTCTTCATAAACCAGGTGTGTATTTCCTTTACATAGTATCCAGATGGACCATAATAAGAATTCTAGCAAGCAAGAGAGCCAGCTATATGAAGTGGAGAGGGGAGAGCTGGTCCAGGAAAGAGAGTTGCAAGAAAACTTCAGTCAACCTAAGGGGGCCACAACCAGACTCAACTAGAGATAAATACTGGGGACAAGGTTTCCGGGAAATATGTGATGATCACCCAGGAGCGTCTTAGCAAGGTCAAGAGGGTCAGGAAATAGAAGAAATATCTTCTACAAGACTGTTCTTGGGTATAGAGGCACTCTTGTGTTGTTCCGTGTTTATCACACCCAGGGAACTTCCTGAGCCACATCCTCCTCCTGCCAGTCTAGAAATTCTATGCAGTTGTTTAGGTTTCGGCTCTGTTTTGCACGGCTGTAGTGTACTCTGAGATCTCAGGAGCTATGGCACTCTGTGAGGCTGCTCAGAGCTCTTTCCCTGGAGATGCTCTACTACCTCGGCAAAAGTGACCCTGGAGAAACGATTGCTTCCATATCGTTCTCTCAGTTGCCACAAATGTGCTGAGAAAAAAATAAAGGAATAAATAAAAATAACAAAACCTAAAACATAAAATAAACTAGTTTAACCAGTAAACAGTCAAACATGCCAGACCCCAAGACCAGTCCAATGACGGCTCGCAATGTATCTTTCTTCTCCTTCAGTCCTGTTCCCTTGGTTGGGTAAACTTTCTTCTCTCAGCCCTAATTCTTCTGCTTTAAAATATGGGGAGCTACAGGTATTCTTTTGGCAGGTCACGTGTGTCCAGCAACCGCTAACTTAATGCCTCTTCCACATTATGCAAAAGTTCTTCATACATACTGCCTACTTTTATTAGGACAGTTTTCTTTCTGTTCATGCTACCTTCTGCAGTTATCGTCAGGACTGACTATTGCACATTAACTATTGAGACGTGGGTGGGATCTCAACCACAACAGCAGGAAATCTCACAATGACTTCTGCCGCTCACTGAGCTATTTCACTCAATACCTCCCAAAGTCTAATAACCTCCAATTTAAAGTTAAAAATGTAGATCCGTAGGAATTAAAACTCATATCTCAGGACGCAAAAACTAAGTTTGCTTAATTTTTACCACCCGCAATATCATGGCTGTTTACATCTTGTGTGATGACCTTGTTATTTGTTAGTCAGAGATTTGCCCCATGACAAAAATAAGTGAAGCTCCGTGGTTTCAAAAGCTCCGGGTCCTGGTTCGCTGGCTCAGGAGTTCCTGCTCACAATGAGACAGAAAAGCACTTGCCAGAATATCCTATAGACACAAAACTACTCTGGGGCTGAACGCGAAACTGAGAAACATTCTGGGTTTCTAATGCAATCCTCATGGGCAGACCCCAGTGACCAGCTTCCTTCAACTAGTGCCCACCCCGTCAACAACTCCTAACGACCACTTTCTTGTGAACAATCTTTTATCACACTGGATTTCTGGGGAAGTCTAAGATCCAAACTACAACAAAATCTTTTAATTAATTAATTTACTTTACATCCTAGGCACAGCTTCCTCCCCATCTCCTCCTCCCAGTTACTTCCCCCTAACTCCCTTCCCACCCTCTCATAACACTTCTCTTTTCCCTCCCATGGGTACCAACCAGCCTTGCCATATCAAGCTGTAGTAAGACTAGGTGCATCTCTTCCTATTGAGGCTAGACCAGCTCATCTAGTTAGGGGAAAGAGATACAAAGGCAGAGTCAGCAACACCCCCTGCTCCTATCATTAGAGGTCACACATGAAGATCAAACTGCACAACTCTTACTGTTGTGCAGAAGACCTAGGTCACTCCCATGCATGCTCTCTGGTTGGTTCTGCCTCTGTGAGCTCCTATAGGCTCAGGTTAGTTGATGCTGTAGATTTTCCTGTGATGAACCCTCTGACTCCTACAATCCTTCCTCACTGCCTGCTGAAAGATTCCTCGAGCTCTGCCTAACATCTGGATGTAGGTCTCTACATCAGTTTTCATCGTCTGCTGGGTAAAGGTGAAGCCTCTCTGATGACTGTTTGCTAGGATCCTGTCTGCAAGGATAGCAGAGTATCATTAGCAGTGTCATGGGTGGGCTCCCTCTCATGGCATAGGTCTCAAGCTGGACCAGTCATTGGCTTCCCATTCCCTCAATTTCTGCTCCATCCTTACTCCTGTACATCTTGTAGGCAGGGCTAATTGTGGTCTTGTGGCAGAAGGTTTTGTAGTTGGGTTGGTGTTGCAGTCCCTGCATTGGAAGTCTTGCCTGGTTGTAGGTGACAGCTGGTTCAGACTCCATGCCCTCCATTGTCAGGAGTTTTCGCTGGGTCACCCTCATAGACTCCTGGGACTTTGCATTACCCTAGGTGTCTAGCTCATCTTGGAAATGCCCCCTCTCTCCTTCTCAATTTCAGTTGTCCCTCTCAGTACTGTCTCCCTTCATCTTCCTCCCACCTCATCCCTCTTGGTCCCATCCCAACCCCCCACACCATCCAGCCCCCTCCATCTGTCCACCCAAGGTGTCTATTCTATTTCGCTTTCTCGGTGAGATTTACTCATCCCTCCGCCAAGCTTCCTTGCTGCCTAGCTTCTTTTGGACTGTGGATTGTAGCACGGTTCTCCTTTATTTTACGGCTAATATCCCTTTATAAGTTAGCACATACCATATAACATAAATCTTAATGGAGGCACAAATTTGGAGCCTGGGCTTCACAGTCAGGCATATAATATTGGAAATAATTTAAATTCAGTGCCAATTAATAAACTCTTTACTCCACCCCCACATGCATGAGCAGGCTTCCAGAAAAATTCTATATGAAAGACGTAGGATAGTTTATTTCTGTAATGTTAACCTTGTGCCCTACCTACTTTCATGTTGTGATAAAAACACCTAACAGAAACAGCTTAGGGGAGGAAAGGGTTTGCCTTATCTTACACTACTAAGTCACAATCCATCATTAAAGGAAGGCAGGGAGGAACCTAAGACAGGAATCTCAAGGAAGGAACCTAGTGCAGAAACCATAGTGAAACATTGCATACTGGCTCTTTCTTCTATCTTGTTCTCTACTAGGTCTCCAATATAGACCAGGATCACCTTCCTGGGGATGATGCCACTTGCAGTGGGCTGAACTCTCGTGTGTCAGTCATCAGACAAGACATCTTCTCATAGACATGACTGCAGGCCAGACTTACAGAAGCAATTCTTCATTGTAGGGTCCCTGTGTGGCTCTAGGTTGTCTCAATCTAAAAACAAAACCTAGCCATCATAGCTGATACAGATTTATTAAACCTTAATGTCTAGTAGAACAACCATTATACATGAGTTAAGATAGGAGGTAAACATACACATAAGGATAAGTCGTATAAAGACATTGGTTTATTTTCCTTTCCCCACTGAGATGAGGAAATCTTGTAAATATCTAGCCAGAGAAATATTTCTGATTGCTTGTAGTTAGTGATGGGTTTACAAGAAATTCCGAGTAAAAGAATCAGAAGTCACAGTCTTCTAATGAGGTTCCCCCCAGAAGACATCGGCTTCTCAACCCGCAGATGCTCAGGTAGCAATACCTGACTGATCTCAGCATTGTGGTGGCCCAGAATCACCCAGAACCATGAAAGAGCAAGAAGAAAGTCTTATACTCTGTGCCTTTAAAAACCTGTTTCACAGTGTGTTTTAAATCCTTCCACTTGTGTCAAAATGAGTGGAACTGAAGAACATTGTGTTAAATGAGAGAAGTCAGACTCAGAAAGAGAAATATGCCTTTTCTCTTATGTGTTAAAATAGAAACCATAAGTCTTATAGAAATGGAGAGTGCTGATGTGGTTTGCAGAGGCTTACGAGGGTGATAGGTACATGGGAAGAAAATCCCTAATGGGTATTCAGTACAGATGGGACTGTAACTCCCAAGGTCCATAGCTTTCTGGGTTACTATGGTTATACAACATTTAATTGTATATTTCAAAATAGTTTAGATGATTTTGAATGTTGTCAGCATAGAGGAATGATAATTGTTTGAGGCTATTGACCCAGTAACTTTGTTGAATAA
Source organism: Acomys russatus (assembly GCF_903995435.1). Lineage (NCBI taxonomy): Eukaryota > Metazoa > Chordata > Mammalia > Rodentia > Muridae > Acomys > Acomys russatus. Next base: position 2,360,334 of record NC_067163.1, read on the forward strand.
TTACATGTCGTGCACATATTCTTTATATGTGCACAATTAGTACATATGAGTCAATTCAGAATGAAAGTCATAAACATAAAGAAATGATCAAATGTTTAAATATCTAAAAACACAATACACACTTAATATAAAATATGATTTTACCCATCAAATTCTCTATAGGAAAATAACCACTCTAGTCAATACACCCCAGAATTCTGACAGGCAGCTGTCCAGAAATCTTGGTGAACATTGGATGCCACAGTCTTAAAAATCTGATAATAAAGTTTTATTTCTATTTATAACAATGAAACAACTATCACCTAAATAATAAAGTATGGAACATGGGTAGACAGAGGCCAGAAAGATAGGAAATAAGGTAAAGATAGATAGGAGGGAAGAGCACAAGTCAGACATCTAAGGGTAACACTGTACCACTTCATGAGTACTGAGAGCCAATACCCCATTGCCGACACCACCTGTCTAAGCGACTTAGCCAGAAACACCAAGTCTAGTCCGTAGGAATGTCTCTGCATAATGCACCTCACCATTAGAGCTCACCGCTACAGCATGAGCCATGACTTCCCTGCTGGTTTCACTTTGGGCAACATGAGGATCGCTAACTCAGAAGGACACATAGGAAAAAGACATACTATTTTTTTCATCTCTAAGATATATCACTGTCAAAAGGATCCTTGCCTGAATAACACCATAGTGCCTTCACATGAACTCTGGGGAGGAGACATATATTTTCTTTAACTTAGGGGCCATCAATGTGCCTTTCTTGGTGCACTTAATCCATAGGATATAGAACAACCAGCATCTTAGAAAATTAAGGAATTCTGGCTGAAGAAGCCAACACACCACCTGGAAGAGGAAAGCTGGTTACAGCCTGAGTAGGACTTTAGAAAACTCCATGGTTACATCTTCTCCTACTATTCTGTAGCTGTGTCACCCTGATCTAGTTCAGTGCAGTCTCAAAACTCCATTTACCTCTATAATATGTTTACAGCATTACCTGTCCCATAAATTTTCTACAGACTAGATTTTATCGCTTATGGAGTTGATAGGGGAACTTCTAGCCTTTTAATATGAATAGAAATAAACTCCTCTGTTAAGATACTTCTGTGGGGTATTTGTACACAGTGACTAGAAAAAGTAGCTAAACCAGCCTTTATCATCCAGTCCATCCTTGGTGTTGTGATGCCCTCAAAGCACCAGGGCTTGTCATAGTCCTTGCAGCTGATGTTCAGCCAGTGGATTCCCACCGTGCAAAGGATTCAAGCTGTTTCCTAATGCTTTATTGCTGGTCCTCCTGTCTTAGCGTCTGCTCCTGCAGAGCTCCGGTTTCTCAGCTCCTGTGACCTTTCCACACTTGCCTTCGTTGCTAGGAGCCCTCTCTAGTAACTCTGTTAGTCTCACTAAGCCCTTCCCTTGCTGTCTCTCCTAATGTTGACAAACCCTCTAGGGCTCTACTATCTCCTCTCCTCACAGGTAGTAGAGAGCTGGGATGGAAAGACCGAGTGAATTCCTTATATTCACAGGACACCAGAGGCTGAGTCTAGATTTGGTCTCTGGCAGGCTGAAGTTCTGGCACTTTCCACTCTCTGCCTTCTCCTTTCCAAAGCTCACCACCTTCTACTCACACTGCTACATTCACCGTAAGCACTGCCACTACGAAGCCCTCCTCAACTTCACGGTCACTCCACTTTCCAGATTGGGTTTCTTTTGCAATTTTTACCATGTTTTACCGCAGTTCTGTTTTAATATGCCTATCTATCCTCTAGAAGACAGGAGCTTAGTGAAGGAGTCCAAAGTCCAGATCTCCAGGGACATATCAATAAATGTACAGTGGCATGAGGAGTTAGTAATCTCATTTTCAAACCCTTCTTTTCCAGATCTGTCTTGCGGGCTGTTGGTTGGAGGCCTGAAGAGCCCTCCCTTCCTTTTTTTTTTTTTTTTTTTTTTTTGTCTATTCCCTACCTATACATGACAATAAAAGTTCTGTTTACTTCACTTTGTTTTTTTGGGGGGGGGGAGTGGTGGATGGCATTTTGTCCTATTGTCTAAAATCAATGGAAGATCTATATCTTCCATTGACCTTGGACTTAGGAAATTAAGCCTCCTTTAAGTGCCAAGGCTATAGTTGGTTCGGGTGGGAAAAGGAATTGTGTTAGGACACAGAAATGCCAATGACCTTACCAAAGTACCAGCGAGCGCCCAGCCCTACTCACCACGCACTGCCTCCGGCTCTGACCGCACCCTCTCAGGGATCCTCCTCACTCAGCACCTCGTCAGCCTTGGGAATGTCCTCTCTCCCAGGGTCATAACCACACTCCCTTCAGCTTCAAAGTTCTCACAAGGAACCACCTCGCCTGCCCCAAGAATACTTTCCCAACAAGATCTAAGAGGGCAGCTCCCTGGCCATTCTGCACTAAGTGGTGACTCACCCAAAGCTTGGGAGTAGGTCATTCACATTTTCAGAACCTCCTCTGACAATACCACACCTTGCTGTGGCTAGACTTTGGGGTGCACGGTCATTCCAGACTTTCTCTACTTTCACACACTGTCGTATATGTCTTGAATTTCTCTTTAGAACTAAAGACTCTCATGGGCAATGCTATGTTTATTAAATAGTCCCCCCATCTTTGGTGTGCCTGAGGCTCATTGAATCTTATTTTTCTTTGTGCTGGGTGAGATTTATCCAGGGAAATAGGAATCCACAGCTATATAATATGATATATGTTATTTACTTAAATGCTTTAACTTTGATTCTGTAAAGAAATGAATATCACTCTACCCAGTTTTCTCAAGAAGTGTTTACTGAAAGGCAAAACCACCACACGTCTCTCCCTCTATATATAAAGTAAGTTAAGCATAGATTACAACAGTTGGATTTTTTTTTCAAAAGAGAATTGAAATCTCAGAACTACTTCCCATGTAAACACAAAGCGAATATCTTTCTGTCATCTGAAGGAATAGTAGACAAGTACGGTTTGCAAGTTCATTTTCCCCTATCTTGCTTCTAAAGAGCAGGTGCAAGACCAGCTGGCTCTTGCCAGACTTGTCTCACACATGATCACAGGAATGATGAAGTGTCTATCTTAATAACCTACAGATAGCGGTAGTAAAGTAAAAATAATTGATAATAAACATCTTAAGAGGTCGCATTCTTTCTTTGTCCCTGAAGTGTTGATGACAGACATAGGATTTACGTCGTCTGTTTCAATTCTGACAACTACTGCAAGACTGAGACACCGCTGAAAGGAGATGCCCCGATTGTCTCCAGAGCATTCTGCTTCCAAGTGGTGCAATTAGCTAAGGTGGGATGTGGCTACTGGGGGTTTCACTGGGTAAATTCCACCAGGAAAAGTGATCTGAGAACACTGGTTAAGTATGTCTTTCAGGACAGTGTTGCTCACGTAGTTAGAATTAATGGCTATCGTCTGGCTTCAGTAAAACATCAATTCACATCAAATGTGAACACGCTCATGTTCATCTATGAAGCAGATTCTTGCTTAAGGAAAGAGTGTGGGGTACCTCACACTCAGGGTGGAGTTCTTAACCCTTCTTGCCTTTCCTGTGCATTGAAAGCCCAGAAATGCTGCTATGTAAACATTAACCAGGTCTCTCTCACCTGTCGCTGCACATCACGTGATCACTGGGATATCCCAGGACTTCCCATATCCTCACCGTAAATAGCTAAGAACAAACCAGATCTGAGAGGCTTATAGACTAAAGCGCAGCTGCTGTTCTATCTGATGTTATAAATACACAGTTCTGTTGGGCACTATCCCCAACTGAATGGAGGCCTGTGTTTCCTCTCTGGAAACTGATCTTGGCCTGTAATATCTGGTGTAGCTCATGTAATAAGTGTTCAATAACTGGAGTGCATTTCGCTGGTCTGACCTGGGGCGTGCACCTTGGTTTGCATGTACCCTTCTTTTCTACTTGTATCCTGTTACTGAAGCCATGGGGACGGGGGTGGGAGGAATACAAAATGTAAACATGGCAGATACCAGGAATGTGATTGTCCTGCTTCCCAAGGTCAGGAGAGACTAAACACACAGAGAAAACATCTCAACATAAAATGATAGTAAGATCCCACCTCTAACTTCCTGAAGCAAACGTGAGTGACACCTAGGTCCTAGAAGTTACTAGAAGAGTACCCTTCACACTCCCAGAAGGAGTCTTCTAGCTAGAGCTCCATAAGCATGTGAGGACTGCAGTAAATGCTGACACCAGTTAAAAACTGCAGTGTGGTTACTCACCTCTTCCTACAAATGACAGTGAACTGTACAGAACATGTTGGTCAGATTGAGCAAAAAACTGCTAAAGTCAAAATTGATCTGGCAATTCTGTAAACCTTGCCTACCTGGATGTTGACATCTGGGGAGCAATGGGAGTCCCCATAGTCTTATATATGAATAAGGTGCTATTTAATGAGATTAAATTGCTCTCCTTGTTGTAGGGGCATTGCGGTATCATTTCAGGTAAGTTTTATTGCTTACTCAGCTTGCCACATCCATCTCTCCTGCTCTTTCCCTTTAATGGGCTGGAGACTTGTGTTTTCTTCATCATTGTCCAAGATAAACTGTTTCATGCAGGACAATGCCCAACAGAAGGCCAGCATATTGACAGTTGTCTGCAAATGTTTCATTATAAATGACAAAAACACAATTTATTTTGGAAAGGAAATAGTGAATCTGACTTCACATCTGGTCTCCAGGAAATGCATCCAAGAGCGTTTCCCTCGAAGAAAAACTCAATGTCTTCGCTGGTGACCAGGAGAGGTTTCAGCTTGATCACACTGGTCTGACTTCTTTTTCTGTTGCTTTTCTCCCACTTCCAGTACTTTAAATTTCTAATTGAGATAAGATTTATAGTTTGGTGAAGTATTCTCATGCAGCTGTTGTCCCTGTGTCTCATCTAAAATGTTGTTTGTGGCTTCAATTCCTGTCAGTCAGGGAGAGAGCTGAATGTGCACCCTGGCAAACACACATTGCACTCTGAGATATTTTTAGCATGGTAAGGCTGCCTGTGGGCTCTACCAACCACATGTGAGAGACAAACGTGTCACAGCCCAATCCTCCCTTTAAACAACAGTAAGGATAACCAACACACACACACACACACACAGACACACACACACACAGACACACACACACACACACAGACACACACACACACACACAGAGACACACACACACACACACACACAGACACACACACACAGAGACACAGACACACACACACACACACACACACACACACACACACACACACACACACATGTCCACTTGGAACAAACACAGGCACTGAGGTGCAGTTTGGTAAGTAAATTGCTTGCCTTGGAAGTATAAAGACCTGAGTTCGAGCCTCGAAAGCCACAGAAAGAACACAGAACTCACCACTGTCACAGCCCCTGGGAAGCCGTTGGCATGTGCAAGTGAGCATGTCAAGACCAGACGATGAATTCAGCTCTTACTCCTCATGTGTCCCACACACCCTCAGTGACATGGCTGTCTCATTGGCCTAGAACATGCAGACTAAACTATGTAGACAGAATACAGATCTACTTATCTCTGCTTCCTCAGTTTGATGTCAAGGGTCTTTTCATGAGCTTGTTACCCTTTATTGTAGTTTGTCAAGGTATCTCTTTGGGTCTCTTACCCATTCTACTTTTAACTAGGATATTGTTTTTGAGTGATTATATTTTACATATTTAGACATTAACCTTCTATCAGGCATATTAGCTACAAATATTTTCTGAAGTTTCATTGATTGTTCCTTTTTATTTTCTGGAGTAGAGCTTCCTTAAGTTGCACGGGCTGACCCCAAAGCCACACTCCCAAAACTTCATCTGCCTCCTGTGTGCTGTGACTACTGGAGTACACAATCAAATTCTGCACCAAAGCTTATATTTTTTATAAGGGGCTATCTTTCTATTTTTTTTTTCTGTCACCAACATATAAAACACTAAACAATAGTCACAGAAGTTAGGTGACTTTGCAAAATTAGACTATTACTAAGAATCAAAGCTACACTTTGTATCCGAGTCTATATATCTTGGAAATTCAAACACTTCCACTGTGCTTCCTGGCATTCATAAAGATTACAAATGTAAGAGAAGCTGCCACATACCAGCACTAGAAGGTGTGAAACCGAAGAAGTTCTAAAGATAAGAAGTAATGAGAGCAGAGCTGGGAAGAAAAAAAAAAAAAAAAGAATAAGGTAGGTGTGTGAAGCAAGATGACATGGGGGGGGGGGGGGTGTAGAGGCCCAACAATGTCTGCTGCAGTGTCCCTTCTTTGTAAATGCCCAGGAGCTGGCTGACTGACTAACAGGTCATTGCTAATGCTTCTAGAGAGACTGCAATGGAGGAGGGTACTTTGGGTTCCTAAGCTCTGAGCTGCTTTATCCCCCCCACCCCTCTTGTGTGACAGCCACTCACACTGGATCTACATCTGCTCAGCCCAGTCCTAGCTCCCTTTCCATAGGAGTTAGCTGAGCTAGCAAATGGTCACTAGCCATTAAGAACAAGGTGTTTGTTCCCTAGGGTTCTGGTTGCAGAATCATTCAGTAGCACAACCTATAGAGGTTGAATCACGCTGAATCAACACTGAAAAAGTCATTCTTTCTTTTTTAATTGCATGAGTTAATTAGTTCATACTAAGACACTTCTTGCTAATTGCAACTAGATACAGAAAAAGAAAACTAGTGGCTGGAGGAGGAGCTGCTCAGTTATGAACATTGTCTGCTCTTTGAGAGGACCAGGATTTGACTCACAACATGAACATGGCAGCTCACAACCAACTGAAACTCCCATTCCAAAGAACCCAACACCCTCTTCTGGCCCACTTGTGCATGTGGTATACAATTAAACATACAGGCAAAACACTCATACACACACAATATTTTTTAAAGCTGATAGTAGCTTTCTTAGAAGAAAATTTAAAAATAAAAATAAATGATAATAATGCTTGGCATATTCATAAAGACTTTCTCTTAAGGTAACATAAATTTGAATAGAAAATAATGCTATAAGTTTAAGCATCAAAACATTAAGAAGCAACTAGCAACAGTTTGTGTATTTTCCCATCTTATAAAAAATACTAAGGAATTGGTGTGTGGGAAAACAGATTCCTATTGAAGTGTGTGTGTCCCCACAAGTGACCTGTTGAAGAGTGTGTGTCCCCACAAGTGACCTGTTGAAGAGTGTGTGTCCCCACAAGTGACCTGTTGAAGAGTGTGTGTCCCCACAAGTGACCTGTTGAGGAGTGTGTGTCCCCACAAGTGACCTTTTGAAGAGTGTGTGTCCCCACAAGTGACCTGTTGAAGAGTGTGTGTCCCACAAGTGACCTGTTGAAGAGGTGTGTCCCCACTAAGTTGACCCTGTTGAGAGTGGTGTGTCCCCACATGACCTTCAGGGTTGACAGTGACCTGTTGAAGAGTGTGTGTCCCCACAAGTGACCTGTTGAAGAGTGTGTGTCCCCACAAGTGACCTGTTGAAGAGTGTGTGTCCCCACAAGTGACCTGTTGAAGAGTGTGTGTCCCCACAAGTGACCTGTTGAGAGTGTGTGTCCCCACAAGTGACCTGTTGAAGAGTGTGTGTCCCAAAGTGACCTGTTGAAGAGTGTGTGTCCCCACAAGTGACCTGTTGAAGTAGTGTGTGTCCCCACAAGTGACCTGTTGAAGAGTGTGTGTCCCACAAGTGACCTGTTGAAGAGTGTGTGTCCCCACAAGTGACCTGTTGAAGAGTGTGTGTCCCCACAAGTGACCTGTTGAAGAGTGTGTGTCCCCACAAGTGACCTGTTGAAGAGTGTGTGTCCCCACAAGTGACCTGTTGAAGAGTGTGTGTCCCCACAAGTGACCTGTTGAAGTGTGTGTGTCCCCACAAGTGACCTGTTTGAAGAGTGTGTGTCCCCACAAGTGACCTGTTGAAGAGTGTGTGGTCCCCACAAGTGACCTGTTGAAGAGTGTGTGTCCCCACAAGTGACCTGTTGAAGAGTGTGTGTCCCCACAAGTGACCTGTTGAAGAGTGTGTGTCCCCACAAGTGACCTGTTGAAGAGTGTGTGTCCCCACAAGTGACCTGTTGAAGTGTGTGTGTCCCCACAAGTGACCTGTTGAAGAGTGTGTGTCCCCACAAGTGACCTGTTGAAGTGTGTGTGTCCCCACAAGTGACCTGTTGAAGAGTGTGTGTCCCACAAGTGACCTGTTTGAAGATGTGTGTGTCCCCACAAGTGACCTGTTTAAGAGTGTGTGTCCCACAAGTGACCTGTGTGTGTCCCCACAAGTGACCTGTTGAAGAGTGTGTGTCCCCACAAGTGACCTGTTGAAGAGTGTGTGTCCCCACAAGTGACCTGTTGAAGAGTGTGTGTCCCCACAAGTGACCTGTTGAAGAGTGTGTGTCCCCACAAGTGACCTGTTGAAGAGTGTGTGTCCCCACAAGTGACCTGTTGAAGAGTGTGTGTCCCCACAAGTGACCTGTTGAAGAGTGTGTGTCCCCACAAGTGACCTGTTGAGAGTGTGTGTCCCCACAAGTGACCTGTTGAAGAGTGTGTGTCCCCACAAGTGACCTGTTGAGGAGTGTGTGTCCCCACAAGTGACCTGTTGAAGAGTGTGTGTCCCCACAAGTGACCTGTTGAAGAGTGTGTGTCCCCACAAGTGACCTGTTGAAGAGTGTGTGTCCCCACAAGTGACCTGTTGAAGAGTGTGTGTCCCCACAAGTGACCTGTTGAAGAGTGTGTGTCCCCACAAGTGACCTGTTGAAGAGTGTGTGTCCCCACAAGTGACCTGTTGAAGAGTGTGTGTCCCCACAAGTGACCTGTTGAAGAGTGTGTGTCCCCACAAGTGACCTGTTGAAGAGTGTGTGTCCCCACAAGTGACCTGTTGAAGTGTGTGTGTCCCCACAAGTGAAACTTTTATGCTATAACATCACTATGTGATAACGTTGGACATCAGCAAACAGAGACAAAGTGATAAAGTAGCTCCCTGGGTCTGTTTGACAAGTCAGGAGCAAGCCAGGCAGGCAGAAGCCAGCTAGTATGGCTACACACTCCACTCTGAACCTCCGCCATGTTCTAGTCTTGGCTCTGGTGAACCCCTGAGCTTTGCCAGATCATCTTCTGCAAGAGGGTTTATCAAAAGTTTCCCAGTGAAATGGAATAAATAGTATCATTCATGAAATTTATATGCTCCAGCAGGATAAGTAAAAGACTCTTATAGAAAAATAATGATTATCTAACAGATTGTTTCAAATCTACAAAATATCACTAGCTCTCATGGGCCAATTTGTCATAGGAAGGTTTTGGGTTTGATGTGCGGAGCTTGCCTCTTGCATGGAACATGTGGTCTATAGTCTGTGGTGGGTCATTCACACTAACTAGGTCTGTATGATTTTACCTCAGAGAGATGACGCTAGAAGATTTTTAAAAAAGGACTAGAGAGCCCAAAGTGTAGTTAATGTATAAGAGGTGTTATTTGGGAAGATAGGCTCAGTCCTCAGGCGTAGAGAGAGTTATACAATAGACAGCAGAGAGAGTATGTAGGCAGAGCACATGGAAGGGCACTGCCAGTGGGAAAAGGGTCACGATCCTGTGTAATAATTGCCTCTTAGCATTCAATACGTGATAGCCAGAGTGTATATATCAAGAATGATGGTCAAATATGGAGAAATTAGAGAAATTGCTATGAATGAAGGCATAGGTGAAAATGGCAAGTTGGTGGAGAAGGGAAGTGAGCGTCCAGGGAAACTGCTAAGCCAGGCTCCGTGGCTTGATGAATTGCCAAAGGAAAGCTGTTTAATCGCTCTGTCTTGGTTTAGTAATGTTCAGGTCTAAGTGGAGGGCTTTCCCTGATTCCAGAGACAGGTGGAGGCAATATCCTGGTTTCGTGATGCACAGTCAGTGAGACTGGGAGCTGATAGTATTACTGGTTCTAAACGTCTTTTGCACAAAGTGAACACAAAGTGGATTGTCTCCTCTGCCTTTTTCCCTCCCCTGGGTCCTCACATAAAGCTGTTGCTTGCTAGGGGTAAAGAGACTCCCTCAGATAAAAGACTTGCTTTATTGATTCTGTGTGTGATGGAGCAAAAGAAGACAGCAACCCTTGCCCAGTCTTAGGAAAGCAAATGTGCTCTCAATCTGACTGTTAGAAGGAGGCTACATGCCTTTCTTTATCCCCCTGCCCCAGGATCGATAGCCAAGTTCCATAAAGGAGAAGCAAACGGTGTCTAGTGGACATACACTGTTTTCTCAGAAAACTTGTGTTTACAGTCAGTCTGGTGTCTCTGGGTCAATGAATGCTTTCTGATATTTCCCAAGGGAGACAGCTACCAAAGAACACCACTCTGAGCCAGGCTGGTAGAATAACATCCTGTGACCCCAAGATGTGTATGATCAAGTCTTTGATCCTGAGTCTATTGACAGAGGAAGGGCTGTCATAGATTACTGTCAGCACATGGAGTCAGAAGGAAGTGATCAGATCAAAAACTGAAGGGTCCAGATCTATTTTGCCGCCTGTAAGGCAACCCCTGCAGTGGTCCAGGAGATGCCACAGGGTGCTTTGCAGACTTGCTCAAATTACATGGAAATGTTGGCATTCTTCACACACTCATCAGTAGCCAACACAATCCATCCCAGATTTCACAGACATTATAGCAGCACCCAGGCAGAAAATTCTGTGTTTCCCTCAGCAAGAAGCAGTGAAATAGTTTTTGACAGCTTTGAAAGTAAAATCTCCAAAGAAGAAAACTTCAGAACATTTTAGAGGTGGACTTTAAAGGTAGTAAATGTTGGTAATGGTTCTGGTTTTCAAATAGTGAGGATTCCCTAGATTGTTCCTATTGATAGCTTTAATTTCAGTATTAACTGAAGAAGAAAAAAACAGCACTACAAAAGATCTTGGAAAGGGGCTTTAAAAGGACAACTGCTGGCAAAGCCATTACACATCCTGAGGCTCCAAGAAGACCCAGCTCGCTCTCTCTCTCCCAGAATCATCCCAGCAAGCACTGTACTTTACCATGGCACCCACATGCCTATTCTTTTTCACCCTTTCCAAAGATAGGGTTGAAACTAATTAGGCTAGAATTCCCTACATTTTCTTGCTTTTACTTTAAGATGTGATGTCGTGGCCTACAATGTCCTTAGATTTCAGGCCCACTTCTATTAAGGAAGCATGCCATTCAGCTTTTATTTTTGGCTATTCTTAGCAAATGATTCTGACCCAAGTAATTTCAAATAAAAAGATAATACAACTTAAAATTGTATTGTGTGTATGTGTTGCAATTAAGTTTAAGAAACTTGTATCAAAACAGCGTATACAGAAAGCAGAACTGATAACGAGGAACACAGAGAGTGGAGAAGGGAGTATCCACCCACATGCACCTGGATCATGTCATGCTCACGGTGACGGCTTTCCAACCCACCTCCTGAGGCCCCTGCACTTGGAGCTGGCCAGGATGGAAAAGAAAACACATGGACTTACTGACATCATCCTTTTTGTTGCCTTAAATGGAACAGGCAATTTCCTTACACTTTCCAACATAAACTGGGCATCGCTAGTCCCCCTCCCATCAAAATTATTGTCTTCTTCCAGTTCAAGGTAGGCAGAACTGTGAGCCAGCAGTTCTCCTGCCATGTCATGGCAGATGGACACTTGAAAATGATTGATCCAACTATCAAACCCAGTCGTGGGGAACAGCAAGCAAAGGGCACAGAGGTGTTGACAGCCTGGGCAGAAAATAGAGTATTCCCTCTGTGACAGTTATTGTCAAGTGGGCAGGGTCAAAAATCACCTAGGAAACAATCCTCTGGGTGTTTTATGAGGAAGTTTCTGAGTGTGTTGGTGGAGGGAGGAAGACCGCTCTGTGGCCTGGCTCATCGGTATCCTCATGTTGACTGTAGATGCACGGTGTCCTCACACTCTATCTACTAACATGCCTTCCCCTCCTGGATGATCTGTACAAATCAAACTGAACCAACTTCCTCATTACCTATGCTATGGTATTATATCAGAGCAAGTGGAACTTCCTCATCATTTATTATTATTTTAGAGCAAGTGGAAGAGTAGTTAACACACTCTCTCGTGACATCAATTCAAATTTTAAATTCATCTGGATGGTGGCTCTCTCAAGCACACTAAGGAAACTAGGCTGTGACCTCAGGAAAACACAATTCCCACCTTACAGCTTCATCTCCATTAAGTATCTCATTTCTACCTTCCTGAAAAATCTCCTCGTTCCCCCACAGTGGCCTGTTTCTTCTTTCTGTCATCAATATCTTTCTTACTCAACCCCACTCAATGATTTACCATCTATTTGAAAATGTGCTATTTAATTGCTTTTTATTCATTCTTCTCCAGCACCAAAAGCATTCTTGGATTTCTTGGCATTTCCAGCCTCCATACACATAATTGCCTACAAAATTGCTACCAAATACAATGAATTGGAAAGCTATTGAGTATTCGCCAGCATCCATTAGGTCTAATTATCTGGACTACAATGAGATTGTTCATGGAATCACAGAGTTCTGAATGGTTAACTCACTAAAGTCCAAACCGCTCCTGACTGGCATATGCTATTATTGGCTTCACCACAGACATGGATAAAGTAACCTCTGCCACACTGACAGCGAGCTCTCTGCTGAATGCACATTATTTCTATGCCTGTCCTTAATATTGTCCTGCTGTGGGAAGAGACAAAATAGAGAGACTTCATGGACCCAAGCTGAGGACAGATGGATACTCTGAGAAGTCTGGATGTTTATGAATGAAATCCATGTGTTAATAATTGTCAAGATGCTTGTGTGAGTCATTACTTCCTTCCATGTAAAAGTTCCCTCCTTTGTGGTTTAGCGTGGGTATCTACTGGGACAAGTTCCTGGTTTTAGAATAGCCCCTAACCACCAGGTGCAGGAAAAAGGACAGAGTTGCATTGTGTTAAATCTGTGTTTGGGGAAACACTGGATACACCTAACAATGTATATTTAGACCATCGTAGGAGGAAATGCTACCCCTTGCTGGGATGGTCAATTTCATTTTGGTGCCCTGCTGTTGAAATGAAGAACAATTGAGGTCAAACAGGAGGAAGCTGGTCACAGACACTCAGCTCGTTTGTTTTCACACCCTAAGAGCTGCTTCCTCTTTCAAGGATGTCTGAGATGATCAAACATCTCTGTTCCTTGGAAAACAGAAGGGAGGAGCAGAAAGCTAGACCAACAATAACACCGAGACCATAGGATAGCACGACTCTCTGGAGTTTTGGCACCTGCTCTTCCTTTAAGTGGATGTACCTTGAAATCGGTCTTGGAACTTGCTGGATGTAATCTCAGGGTGACTACATCTCCATGGTATTTGTGCAATGGAGGAGGCTCACTTGAGTGTCAATTTTCTTGTTCCTTGTAACATTAACTATGAAAATTCTCCCGAAGTTTTCATGACCTAAGAAAAGCACATCCCTTAATAGATGTTCAGTAGTTCTTTTTATTGGTAAAGCAACAAGACTCCAGAGACAACCTATCCAACTACAACACACCAGTCTACAACAGCAGGAGTCTTCTACCAACACAGAAAAGAAAGAACTTGCTTGCTCCCTAGAGGAATGACTGATGGTTCTACAGTAAGCACTTCATACCTGTGTTAAAATCCACATTCTTAGGCTAGCACAATGGGTTGCTAGGTAAAAGTGTTTGACATGTAAGCCTGCTGACTTGAGTTGGGTGCTCATGTGACCTCAACATGTACACTATATCCTCTCTAAAGAGAATGCTTCAAGTCCAGGCATCTGGAAAAGATTTTAAGAAAAGGAAGAAGAAGAAAGAAAGGAAGAAAAAAAGAAAAAAGAAAAACAGGAAACAAAAATACTTAGTAAACTTGATTGCTGGTGAATTACAGTACAAAGAAATGGAATATCAGAAAAAAAAGTTGCATGTGAAGCCATCTCCACCTAGCATGCCCCTTGCCATCCACACATGTGGAGACATGATAGGATAGTCTGGTTGTGGGTAGCGACACAGCTGCCAGATAAATCATGCATGCAAAACTCAGCCCTCAAAAATATTACATGATGTGGTTTTGTCATCTTTGCTTGAGGATACTAGGTTTATAAAATAAAGTCAAGATCATGCCAGAGACTAAGAATAGTGTTTTCATGTGTGACAAATGTCATATTGTAAGGGGGAAAAAAAGGGAAAGAAAGATAGTTTTCTTGTCATGAAAAACAACTGTTACCCATTTCCAGCCAACTTAGAGTTTTAGTACGTGTTAATGTGGTTCCAAAGCTCAGGTCCTCTCATGTCATGGCTATAGCTACTTTAGTTCTCTCGTCTGTATTGACACAAGTAGCTATCGGAGAATACTCTAGAGGGAGGCTGAGGACAAAGGAGGTGGCAGGTGCAAGAATATGACACTATTTATTCAGGCCAGAAAAGACAGCAATGATAACACAGTTTTGGTTTCTCAAGGATCAGTCGCTACTCAGAGACACAAGAAGGATGGGAGTCCATAAAAACAGCCACAAAAAACCCAGAACAACATCTGGTCTACCTGCAAGGTACCTCTGTCCTACTCTACAATGCTAAGGATGCAAGCAAAGCTTTTGAAAGTGGCTCAAAGTGGTCTGTCTGATTAATATATCACTATAATTATTGGAGGATCCTGTCCTGACCAAATCCTCACCATCATTCCAAAAACAATTAGAGACCCACTTTGGGGTACATTCAACTCGATCTTCAAATCTAGAGATTCAGCCAACAGGAACAATTGAATCTGTAGTGAGCATCTGTGTAATTGATATTCTTGTCATTATTCCCTAAACAACATAGTTTAATAATCACACATTATAGGCTGTTCATAGTGTATCATATAAAGTAAGCTATGCATGGATTTTTTAAGTTTATGGTAGTATTACATATGTATATGCAAAATCTATGTCTACCCATGTTATGTACTGTGTTTTCCACTGTCAAGTCGGAGAACACTTCAGCATATGCACACACTTGCCGCCAGTTTTCCTATATGCTGCTTCATGGAGACAGTTCCCATAACCTTGGAACACACTCTCAATCCATGGGTCGTTTTACAGAAACTGCCTGAAAGTCTATTAACTTGCATCCTGTACTAATTCTGTCCTTTACAGTGGTGGAGCTATCATGAATTAATTTGGAGCTTTTGAACTCTTGAAAGATAAATCAAATCTTACATACAACTCTACTACTCTAAAATAACATCAAGTTTATATCTCAAAAAGTCATGTTTTTGAGTAATCATGCTAAGAATAAAATAGTAAATGTAACTCCATATACTCCTCCAGAAGACAGAAAATATCATCTAAATCCAGCCTGATACAAGAAGAAAAGATTTGTAAAGGAGTGGAGAGAGGGTAAGTGACTAGCCCCCCACTTCTTCTTCTTAGGGTGCTCCAGTCCCACAAGAACAAGTGGAGAGTAAGGACTAACAGTGGTGGAGGCCTGGACTCTACCTAGTCCCAAGGCACCCAATAATGAAGAACATATTTTTATGGACCTTAATTCGCAAGTGAACCTAGCCATGTCCTCCCTTCAGAGATCTCTGCTTTCCTGATGGCTGGAGGTCAGGAACTGGAAGCAAGTGCAGAGGGAGACCCCCTCAACCCAAGCTTCCACGTCCATTGTATTCGCAGCAGCAGCTCTATATCTGAATAAGTCACACATCCACTAAGGAAAGACACAAAAACAAAGGTGGGTTGGCTATTGTTCAGCCATAGTTCTCAAACACAAATAATGTCCCAACGACCACCTAAAGATTCAAGTGGTGGTTGCAATCAATCTACCCTTGAACACATCCAGTCTGTGAAGTCTGCCTTGTTGGAGATCTGCCCTGAGAATCCATGTTACCACTGCTGGCAAATGGATGGTCAATAATGACATATCCACCAGAAATCCACATTGTCCCACAGTCATCACACAGTAATTCCAAAGCTGTTCATCTGAAGCAATAGTGAGACCCTGCATATCCCATGTTCTGTATTCAGTTGAACATACTGTGGCTTCCACATGCTGAGCAGACACTGACCTGTGGCCAGACCCAACTCTCTCTCCGTACTACATCCTGCATGGTCTGACTGACCTACATATCCCTGGATCTCAGCACAAAATTCAGAAAGTAGGACTTGCTCATACTGAAGATAATTGGGAAGGTGTGCTTTTCAGTATACTGAAGATTTTTAAGGACAAAGATGGAATTTAGCTGGGTGGCCATTTATCCCTTTTAAAATATGCAGATAGGGTTGGAGAAATGACACAGTTATTAAGGTACTGGATTTATAAGCATGGAGTCCTGCATTTTGGATTCAGAACTTATATAAAAATCAGGATTGGTGGCATATAATTTTTCAGTTCCACCTCTGAGAGGTAAAATACGCTGACCCCTGAGTTCAACAACCAGCCAGTCTAATCTGCTTCTCGACAACAGACCTCATCTCAAGAAACAACATGGATGGCTGCCCAGGAATGACACTCAAATCTGTCCTCTCATCTCCACGTACACACATACAAGTACATGCTTATGCATATGCACTCATATACTAGCACAAAAACACATAGTACATACTCACATACATATATAATATTATGTAAATAGAAACATATGAATGACAGTGTCCATAGCATTATAAGGAATGACATCTAGTTATTGCTATCATCTTTATCTAAGACTTCTGAACATTAATGGGATTTTGTGATTTATTATGCAATATTTTTAATACATTTAATACATGTTAAATATCCCTGCATGTATTTTCATAGCAAATGAAATCCTATCTCTAACATGCAGTGTACGCAAACCAAAGATCAAAGCATCTACAGTCCTCTGTATATCCTCTGTAGTTCTCACAGTTTACTCTTTCACTGGTGATGTGTTAATACATGGAGGCTCACACACCTCTAGCCTTACTAATCTATAGAAACGTTTCATGCATGTGACAATGTGACCTCATGTTCTTTCTGCTATTTTAGCTAAGCTGAACTCTTTAAAACTTAAAAACACTCAAGAATTCCACTTGTAAAAATATCCAGGGATTTGACATTAATAGAAAAAAACTGACTGATGACTATAATTAGCAGGAGACAGCCTTTTCTTACCTCCGTGTTCCTGACAAAAACAAAAGCAGGAAGCAGCAACCTAAGCAAAGGAGCCCATCCCTGAAGGTGCTGGAATCATGCTAGTCAACACAGACACTCATTATTCAGCAAAGTGTGAGAACCCTGACTCCCTTGATGGGCAGAAGCAGCTGCATTCCTTGGTCAAGTGCCCGTGGAGATGCACATGCCTTCGTCTGCCATTTTCCACTTGGATATGTGTCACAGCAAACATGAGGGAAGCAACTGATCTTTACCCAGTTTCATCACTTTCTACTCCTTCAGGGAAAGAAAAGAGAGTTCATTTTCGTCACTCAAAAAAATAAATAAATAAAAAGAAAAAGACGAAAAGAAAAAATGGCCCAATGAGCAGGATTATAAAGAAATTCAAGAGAATGCAATCTTCCGCTATTCATTTGTTCATTGGTTCATTCCATAGGTGATAACTGAGTGTCCATGGTGTCCTGCATTCTAGAAACCAACTAATTATTTTAAATTATATCTGTAAGTATATTCGTTTTGCATTTTTTATTAATTCATTCATATTACATCTCAATTGCTATCCCATCTCTTGTGTCCTCCCATTCATCCCTCCCTCCTGCTTTTACCCTACTCCCGTCCCCTATGACTGGGGCTGAGGGGGACCTCCTCCCCCTGTATATGATTCTGGAGTATCAAGTCTCTTCTTGGTAGCCTGCTATCTTCCTCTGAGTGCCACTGGGACTCCCCATCAAGGGGACATGGTCAAGTATGGGGTTATAGGTATGTTCTTTACTGAAGTAGATGCTCAGAGTGAGATATAAGTGACTGGCATAAATACGTAAGCTGTTTGAGGGAGTACGACAGCGGTGTACAGTGCTGGGGTAGTGAGGAAATATGAAGATGTGCTACTTGATCCTGGGTTTGACACCTATCAAGAGGAAGCATGGCCATCAATGTGGAGATGTGAGGAGCAAAACCTAGAGCAAGTGGTGGAGCTTGAGAGTCAAGTCAGCTGAGACAGTGGCAAGGACTTAGGTCTCCACGGTGGGCAGGAAGGGAAGCAGCTCCTTAACAGCCCTGTGTTCCAGAGGCAAATGGACTTTGGATCTTTATAAAAAGGAAGAATGAATGGACAGCTTCACAGTGAGATAAAGGGATGCCACACCCTCACTTTTACTAAGAAAGTTCCCTTTTTAGAAACGACATGTAAGCAAAGACCAAGAAGAGTAACCTAAGGCCTACAAAAGGAAGGTGGGGAAGAGTGGCCAGGCATAAGGGACCACAGAGGCAGAGAGGAGAGTTACCAGGCAGAGGAGATCATGTGGGCTAAAGGCCTAAGATAGAGAAACGTCACATGTATTTTAAGATCAGGAGAAGAACATTGGTTTGTTGGGATTGGTACAATGAAGTACCACTAAGCAGGTGGCTCTAAGCAACAGACAGCATTCCTCAATGATACAGAGCTCATCATTTCTAAAACCAAGCTATCGGTTTGACCATCCTCCCTCAGACCCATGGTAGAGTCCCTCCTGAACACTTCCTCATATCTGACCCTTGCTAGCTACCTGTCCCATGGCAGTTGCTTATTTTAAAGTGAGGTTACATCCACCAGTTAGACTGCAGTATATATTCAGGGGGAGAGAAGGCACAATTTGACCCAAAACAGGGGACAAAATAAGTGGCAGGCGTGAGACTGGACTGAGTTTTAATTTGTGAGATGGGTGGTCACCAGGACCTTATAGTTTATGGCAAAGGTTAAGGTTTCTAGTGAGCATTATCTTCGGTCTTCTAGCCCAATATCTCTGCCAGGCTTATTCACGAGGCAGGAGCTATTGAGGACTTGTTTACTCTGTCTTGGCAGAGTTCGGCAACTAAGCTTGCCCATTTTAGGCAGAATTCTGTCTAAGACAGAAACGAGGATATTTTGCCCACTGGCTGGTTTGCCACATTTGAAGCCAACTCCATAAGGAGGTTCTTTGATGCTCATCATTTTCTTTGAGGTCGGCTGGGTGTTGCCAGGAGTTAACTTGTCTTGATATCAAGTCCAAAGATGATGCTCCAACATTATAGAGAGTGTTGGGTGACTTTCCAGGCAGCAAATTGTCTCAGTTGTTTTTTCATTTTAGAATCTGCTAACCTGCACTACCAGTTTACTCAGGCATTTAAGTTTTATTCCTTCTCAAGTCACTGAGTGGGAGTTGAAGACCAGATAGTTTAGTTTTACAATCAAGTTTAGCTGGTTAAGGGATACGATCTTTTCAGATCAAGATAAGGATTTAAGTTAATAGAGATGAGATATGATAGATATTGAATTTCATTTAGAAATTTAGACCCACCAAGATAGGAAAGATGTTTACTTCAAGTTTGACAAATACAAATAGGCAAATCACTATGAATGTAACACTTATATAACTCATGATTGATTGTCTTATGGTTCTTCCTGCTGTATGTAGTTTGTTTTATTCATGTGTAATAAAATAAGTGTATATGTCTTAAAAATTATTTCAAGTGAGGAATCCTTAGATATGGGAGTAATATCATACTGTTTGCATTTAAAAATGTTTCTCTAAATATTATTGACAGGCAGATTAGGTAGGAAGCAAGAACAATCATGGAATTTTGGTGACAAGATCAGCAATGGACTAGACACAGACATAAGGCCAGAGAAACATCAGAGTCATCGCCGACATTCCTACCTTAAGCACCTGAGTACACTGCGATGACACACACTGCAATGACGAAGACCACAATGACATACACTGTGATGACGAAGACCATAATGACATACACTGTGATGATGAAGGTCACCTACACTCAGGGCAGCAGAGACCATGAGAGCCAGAGTTTAACATGACCAGTTGTAGAAACCTGCAACTCTGAGGCATCTTAGTTTTGATTGGATTGGAAAACAGGAATTTGAGATGAGGGTACAGATTTGAGATGAAGATACAGATTTTAAAATTTTTAGGATATGTACACATTTGCAAATTAACAAATTTTATTTTCTTTCTAAGCATCACTTCAATGTGTTATTATCCTAAACAAAAGAATTGTGAATACATATATTAGTTAAATATCGCATGAAATTTGGAACATGGCTGCACAAGATAACCTGGTAACACAAAGCACACACGCATACACACACACACACACACACACACACACACACACACACAGGTGATAAGATATGATAGGGTATTATTTCTGTGACGTGCCAAACCTGGCATCTAGTCTATAGCCAGCATGAAGCTCTGGATTTGCTGCTATGGGAAATTTCTATATTTTAATTCCATATGTTATTGTAACTATATATAAGATACATTTACATGTATATATACATATGTATATACATATATAAGATGTTTCACATTGAATCAAAATGCCATGCAAGTATTACCTTTATAAATATTGCTAAGCATGTACAAAGCATGATGGACAATCTCTAAGAAGATAATCATCAAGAATGCTGAACATCAGCACAAGGTCACCTGAGCACGTAACCATGATGTGAAGGCATGTCTTCTCAGTGTCTCATGCCAAGGCGCATACCATCCTGTAAAATGCTTTTCTTCACTGACAAAATCTCCCAAGACCAAGCTGAAGAGATGTGATTGCTAAGACAGAGCTGTGCAGGGAAATGGCTGTCCTTCTGCATCTGGCACTCTGATTCTGTAACTACTAAGTTTGGAGTGTTTGTCTTCCTGTGTGCTCACTTCCTCTTGACATCTACATGAAGAACACTGAGGCTTCCAGGGACAAAAAATAAATAAATAAATCTCAGCTCACACAAGCCTAGTTTTAATTAACATTTCAAAACCTATTTGTTTAAATCTAATAATAATGACCAAATGGAAAACTCAAAATAGTTTCAATCTTGACTTCCTCAAAAATATTTTTAAATATATTTATGTTTATTTCAATCTATGCATAATATTTATTTTCCTTTATTTACTTGGTGATATTAAAACATTTAAAATTGACCCAAGTTTCCAGAAAAATATAACTTCAAATTTTTATATGACAGATACATATATATTAAGATGTAATATATTTTTCTAATTGAAGTGATGATGGCAAGTTTCTGTGCAGAAAAACAACTGCCTAAAATGCAACTGATATGAGGCTGATATTATGTGTTCTCACAATGAAAACAATTGTTTGGTGC
Source organism: Acomys russatus (assembly GCF_903995435.1). Classification (NCBI taxonomy): domain Eukaryota; kingdom Metazoa; phylum Chordata; class Mammalia; order Rodentia; family Muridae; genus Acomys; species Acomys russatus. Next base: position 2,381,575 of record NC_067163.1, read on the forward strand.
TGTTCATCTAGGGTGACAGCAAAGTATTTTTGAAGGTGAAAATATTTTAAATATAGATTGTCTCTTGAAGACTTCTCGGGATAGGGGATGGATAGTGATGTATTGCCTTGTAAAATGAGGGAGTTTGAGCTGAGGCAAATGTGCTTATTGTGGTCTTGCTCTGTTGCCTGGGTCAAAACCACAAGAATCAAGAAAAAAAAGCCTGTTTCCTAGTATCATATCTCTACGGTGAACATAATTAACTACTATAGGGCTAGGTACAGGAGTTTAGGTATGTCACATTTATTTTATTTTCAGAGAACAAAAATTACACAGTTCTTGAAGCTCATCCTCACCCTCAATTTCATTCCATCCATTAGAAAATTCTTCTTGGACATCCAGTATCCCCAGTGAGCCTGTGTGTCCTCCAATCTGTTGGAATTTGCTTGTTTGTTTTGGTTCCAACTTTAGCATGGGTTATATTTCATCATTAGAAGCAGCTATTGTAACCAGTTGGCATCTGACCGGCCCTGATTGGCTTTGCCTGGTCTCATTTAATAAAGGGATTCAATTCTAGAGTTGGCAGTGCAGATGGAATTGGATCAAACAAACGGAGAGAAGGAGCTTTTAAAAGCCAAACTTCGCCAAAAAGGTGAAGCCTGATTGCTAATTGACATCACATTCATGATGCATGGTTGCTTTACATGACAGGCTGCCACCGCGGCTAAAAACTCAACAGACCAAATACCAAGGAGATGACAAGAGAGCCCACTACAGCATTTTTGACTCTGCACGTGAAAGTCATGATTCTAAGGCATTGACATGCAACTCCTGTGAGCCAAAATTACAGCTCGAAAAGTCAATGCTTTCAACAAAGCACTATAGAATTAAAACCTTAGTAATTACCAAGTTCTACCTACTCCATGAGCACTCAGGATTTACACATTAGTGAGCATCTTTGGCAGGCTTCTTAATCCCAGCAGCTCTTAAAAGCTAGAAGTTGATGCTCAGAATCTTCAAGCCCATAGTCTAATTTTGCCCAGAAAAAAAAAAAAAAAAAGACTTTTAAGATGTTTTCTTCTAATTACAGGGACAAGTTTGTTCAGGATTCCTATTTCTTTGCTAGTGAGTCAAGTTCCTAACCCTTCCTATATAGTGCCCAAATATCTCAAACTCTGCTTTTCCTTGTAGGCCATACTTTTAGAGCACACGTCAGTGAGCCTGAGATCACTCTAAAGATGTTGTAAGCTGCACGCCCTAACTTATGAAGTGTGAACAGGGCCTCAGAACGCGGTGTGGTTAACAAGGTCTCAATGGTAGGCACACTGTTGGCATGCCCACCAGTTTGAACAGCAGCACTGCTGAGCGTGCGTGGACTTCTCCAAACTTGCTTTTCATCCTGTGCCCATCTTCCACACCACAGCAGACAATGGTACTGTTACTCATTTGTCGGTGTTGTTCTGTGTTCCCTCCTCATCTCTCCCACAGACGTTGCCCTCCAAGCTTTGCAAACTACAGATCCGTCTCCAAGCATTTAAGTCCTCACACATTCTGGAATGTTGCTCTACACATTACTGTCTGCTCATGATGAAACTCATCTTACTCACCCAAACTTTATTATACTTTTATCTAGTCATTCTTTTATTTCATCAGTTTCTCCTCCTTGAATTCCTTCTTCCTATTCTAGAGAAATATTTTCTGAAATGTGTCCTTGTACAACTTTTCATTCTTTTGTTATCATTTACTCCATCCTAACTTCCCCCTCTCTCCTTTATACTGAAGATTCTCAGCTTTGTCAGTCCCATCCTAGTTTGGATCCTCTTCAAAATGTGTCCATCCCCACAAACAGCAGAATGGATGCCATCTCCTTAGGACTCTTATAACACACATTGATGCCAGGACCCAGGACCCAGGAATATAACATAATAATGACAGATTACCAATATGTCTCCTTTCTAGATCTAGAATAATATGGGACCTAGACATTGATATTATTTTTAAACAAAGCTTGCTACCAAGGAGATTAAGAGATTTAGTTGACTTTACAAGAAATTGTGTTCTTCACATTAAAATTAGTGTAAATGTTTAAAACATTGGCTATGCTCATCAGTATCCATGCCTGAAACAATTAGTTCTAAAATTTAAAAACAAATCACTAGTACCCATTAAAATTGAACAAATTAATGTGAGAACAGTTAGAAATACAAAATTGTTCTAAGAGTAAAAACAAACAGCCAATCTAGTGCCCAAAGAACAAACAATGTTTTTTGTTTCTTCAAAAGCTCAGTAATGTTATATAAATATGCTTTTGTTTTAATCCCAAGTGTGGGACATGGGGCTGATTTTAGTTTGTCCACAGCTGACAAGTGTGAGCTTGGAAAGGGCCTGGTCTTTGACAGCTGGGATAGTTGGACTCCTAAAGGGTATAAATATCAGAGCCTAGAGAGAGGAGAAAGGCTTTGAGAGACTCTCCAAGAAAGAAGAAGGCTGCTGATGGTTGCTGCTTTTGCTGTTGCTGGTTTGCTGGACTGCTACATATCCTGATAACTAAGATTGGCAATGCCCCCCCCCCAAGAATTCAATGACCTTAAAAAGACAGAAGTAGTAAAGATAGTAGTAGTAGTAGTAGTAGTAGTAAAAAATATTAGAAGGGATACTTAGGAGAAGGAAGAGTCAATAAGAAAGCTCAAATAAAATAGATTTAAAAAATAATTCCAACAATCTTCTTGAATATTTCACTTCAAAGCTTTGCGTTTCATAATCAAATTAACATGAGTCATTACCAGTTTTGACATCCTATGACACAAGTTGACTCTGAGCGAAAGACAGCACACACTGTACATCAATTCGCTTCTGATATAGGCTCAGTGGAGACTCACCATATCTCGGTCACAGGCATGGAAAGGACTAAAAATAACAAGGACTAATTTCTGTCACTGAGTTTTCACAGAGCTGTAAATGATCAAGGATTCTGCCTATGTTCAACTCCACAATGGGTCTACAAAATGGTATATACACAAAATGGAGTACATACAAAATGGGGTACACACAAAATGGGGAACACACAAAAATGACTTGTGACCTGTTTTAGGATATTGTTTTAGCAGGGGAAGAACTGTATACGTTTCCAGAATCATAGAAGGTGGCCCTCTAAAGATTAGTAAGCTATTAAGATTAAAAACAGACAGCTAATCTAGTGCCCAAAGAACGAACAATGTATTTGCGGTGGTCCCTGCACTCTGTACTGATTTTGTACACGTGCCTGTTCATTTGTTCTTTTCAGTATTCTGGGAAGAGGTGGAGAAAGATAAAATTCTATCACACATATTGAGGGTTGGAAAAACTTGCATGTTTAGTCTGAGACAACACAAATATTAGCACAGCTCAGCTGAAAACCACGACACCCAAGTGTCTGTTGTCTTTACTACCACACTACCTGGCGACTCTGCGATGCATTCCACACGCAGCCTTCAAGAGTCCCTCCAGCCTTTTCGAGGTACCTGTAGCTGAACGTGGGCAACACAAAGTGGTCTGAGCACAGCCACACTCTGGTGTTCCACTGGGCTGGAGGCAGGGGGATGCCCTGACTTAGGATCGCATTTGCTATCTCCCTTGCTTAAGTCCAGTCTGCCTAGTTCTGCACACTGCTTTCCAACTTGTTTAAATTTCAGCCAATAAAGGGAATTAGAGGATTCATGATAATGACTTAAATAAAAAGCCTTACACACATGAGCTGAGATGAAACAGTGACATAGGCCAAAGTGGGATTGGAAAAACTGCCTTCATTGCCAGGTGACGTTAATGACAATCACCCTAGGGTGGCATTTGTTTTTTCACCAAAAAGCAGATTCAGCTGCCTCCATAGGGATTTCCAGCTTTGACATTTACCTTTTGGTAAGAAATCTCTGAAGCAAAGATGCTGAAGGAAGAAAGATGAGGCCACAGGCCACCACTGCCTCCTTAGTTAGACACTGTCATGGATGATGTTGGGCTCAGAGTTTCCAAAGAGCCTTGCACAACTGAAACCAGCAAGTAAAATCTGAGACAAGCATTTGGAATCCGAATGGCACCTTCCATGCACATTATTCTCCGTCCATATTTAGATATGTTTTCTTTCATCTGCTTCCTGTAAGCACTTCCCCGGAAGCACAGGAAAACTCAGTGAGAACCCAGAGACTGCCATTATTATTCTGTCTCTTTAATCACTTCACCATGTAAATACCTGCATTTTGATTGTAAAGGGAGTCTCGAGAGACGCAGAGTGAAGGCAGGTAATTTTCTCTAAAAGAAACAAGCAGCTTAAGTAGAATCCTGACAGAGCAGAAAGCAGAGCTGTCAGGAGCCATATGCTTGCATTTTCAGAGCAGGATGTAGCAATCCAGGAGGGAAGGGCTCTGAATAAATAAATGCGGCACCACTCGTGACAGGCAAAAGCGGGTGTTGTTTCACCTATCGAACAAACACAGAGACTCCAATAGTCCTCGGCAGGAGCGTCACAGGACAGAGCCAAGCCTGAGAACGCTGTTGTTTGTATAATGATCCAATCCCTTTCCTGGATGTCGTTATTTATAAAAGGCACGTCGCTAACAATGGAATATTAGCCGCTGTGAGTGGAGGAGCTTGTCCGTGTGCAGACGCTGCTGGCAAACACAGCCCGACAGTTACTTACATGTATCCACAGCTCTTCCTCAAAGGGGGAGCTGAGGCCACAGACACCATGTTTTTCATCTTGGTGACCAAGCATACATAGGAACAAGGCAAGGGTGCTCTGAATCCACTTAATTGATGTCATAAGCTGCATCTGGACATTCCCCCGTTCCTATGTTCCAAACCCACACGCTGCAGCTGTAATGAAGTCATCATCATGTTCAGAAAAGTCTATTTCAAGAGTCAAAAGCCACAGACAGAAGGAATTGAGGGGGCAGTTCATTCTTTTATATTTTCCCAAAACTCTAGGTTTGGACTTAGCTGCCAACCATCAAGAACAAAATAATAAAAACTTCCAAGCAACTTCAAGAACATAACATGGTTTCAAAGCCTTCAAGATAGACTATAGACAGCTCCCCCTAATTGTATTACAGTATGGTTTAAAAAAAAAAACAATTGCATATGTTTCTTTGGGTTTGGTTCAATATGAAAAATTAAATGGCCAGAAAATTCATTATTGGTAATAATTACAGAGCTTGTGAACAGGCGAACTGAATGAGCGGTGTCCGTGTTTTTCAGCATAGCCATGAGCACATCTAGTTACTGCTTTTAGCGCCGCCTTCATTTCAAAGAACTGCCATAAAAGTGTTCACAGAGAAAAGTGTGTCTGAGGGTTGGTTTACCCACAATGAAAAGTCTGGTACCGTGCCATTCAGTTCACTAAAGGCAAAAGCTCTCAGTTTCCCTGCCCAGATGCCAAACAGCACAAATCAGGACTTGCTTGAAAAGCATTCCTCACCAGCAGGCTCACGCTTCAGTGCAGAGGAGTCTGACCCCGTCCATTCCGCAGCTCCCAGGAAGGAGAGCTGTGCGGGTTCAGCCTGACATAGCACGGGCGGAGAAGCAAAAGAGTTGGCTGTTTCAACAGCAGCACTTGCCAGGGCAAAGCACAGCTGTCATGGTTCAGATATACAGCACCTCCCTGGAGAATGACAGGCGTGCTAAAACACAGAACGGGGAAGCCGCAGGGACCCCCAGCCACAGGGAAAAGAATGCTGGGAGTGGGAGAAATATTCTTCCCCAGGGGTGAGTGCCCTAACTGGCTATCTAGTAACAAGTGTTAATCCCTGAAATCACACACACACAAGTAACACAAGGCAGATTAATCAGGTTGCGTTCATATATTTAGATGCATGCATGTGTGTGCGTGTGCATGTGTGTGTGTGTGTGTGTGTCGCTCACATGCGTGCGTAATACAATAAATATTAAAGAGAAAGAACCCATGATTTCAAGGAGGTGGTAATATAGGAAAGATTGGAGGAAAAAAGGAGAGAGGAAGAAATATATAATTACATTTTTATGTTGAAAAAGTAGAAAAATAATATTTAAAAACTGTATCCTCCAGGATCATGTGTTTGAACACTTGGCCCCTAGCTAGTCATGCTGTTTTGACACTTTGTGGAACCTTTGGGAGGCAGGGCCTAGGTAGGTACTTTAGGATTATAAACTAGTCCCAGTTGCAGCCTGATCTCACTGCTGCCTGGTCCTCTAAGATTTGCCCAAGCAGCTACAGTTCTGCTACTGTAGGCACGATCTATTATTGCTACCATGCTTTAGTCCCCAGGATGGATTAGGCCCTCGAGGCGTCATGAGCCAAAAATCAAGCCTTCCTTCCTTAAGCTCAATGAGAAAGTCTCACTCTGGGGCTGGAGAGTTGCCTCCACAGCTACAGTCGCCTGTTGCACTCGCAAAGGCCAGGGGTTCAACTCACAGCATTCACATGGCAGCTCCCTCCAAGCGTTAGCAGGCAGGTGGTGTACAGATAGGCATGTGGGGAAAACATCCGCGCACATTAAATAATAAAATAAATAAGTAAAAACAGAGTCAAGCCTCCAAACACCTCTATGCATGGCTAAGTATGGGGATGATAATACAAGCAGACTCACTGCCCTGGGTTCACCAACTGCTCATTAATGTCACGTAGCTAGAAATAGAGGGCTAACACAACCAGCTCAAAATCAAAATGGTTAAGAATGACATTTTGTCTTCTAACTTTCGACTGGCAAATATAGTACTCAAAGAAATGCATGATCCTCTTTTCAGACACTTAGCATTAAGTCTATACAACTGTGCAGACTGAGACAGATCCTACTGTGATCCAACGGTGTCTACTAATGACCACACAGGGTCCTGTTCCAAACTGAGATGTAAATACAAAATAAACTCTGGATTTAAAAGAATTAGTATGAAAAAAAAAAACCCATGAAATATATAGTAACTGATTAACTCCGATGACATGATAAAACTATGTTTTGGATATACTGGGTCACGCAACATGCAGATATAATACAGTATGTGGCTCTTATATCTTACATGTTTATTGCTTTGATAAACCTTCTATAGCGCTGCTAGATAATTTTCAAGCATAAAATATCAGATCTTATTCATTTTCAGTCATGCTGAATATAATTAAATGGATGTGTTTGTCATTTTATAAAGAGTGCATGGCCTGCATTATAGAGGAATAAGGGAATAAGAAAAGTTTTCTGTGTTCAAAATATTCTGTCTTATGGAAGGGACAATGTCACACATTTGAAAAAAAATTAGACAAAGGGGTATTATAGATTGATCCACTATTCTTATTTTGAAAATGCTATCAAATTGGCTCCTAAATATCTATGAGTAGGCCCATTGGCTAGTGATGGCCTTGGCTTTGGTCAAGGTAACATCCCTTTTCAGCAACTGTGATTAATGAAAGACTCATGGCTGGACAAAGTACTTAGAATACACTATTATGGAAGTACCCGGTTCTCAGTGGGACATACATAGTATCACCTTTAATAATTAAAGAACACAGGGACACTGCAGGAAAAAGGGAGAAATGATGCAATGCTTGTGGGTTGTGAAATATTGCCTTCTGAGAATGATATAGCCATTGACTATTGATATAGTAACTATGGTGGCCTGTACAGGAACTTCCTAAGACTGATGCTGTCAAAATTAGTCATAGATTAGGGAGAGGATCATGAGGCCAATCCCTCTCCAGGGAGCTACTGGCAAATGATGGTTATTTGGGGAGGGGTAGTCATTATGACATAGTCAACAGTGAGTTATCTATGCTTCAGTTAACACAGGCAGTCCTGGTTAGACTTAGTGGATCACAAAATAAAAACAAAAGATAAAAAAGGCATTAAGGTAATATTCATAAGTACCAATCAATGTAATTCAAGAACATAAAGATTGCAGTCATTGACTGTGTCATTGATGTTATATTTTCAAGGCTCTGTCCAGTTTCATAACATGTTAATATTCAAATGTTGTTTACTTTCATGTAGAAACTATTTCAGTACAGTCAGCAGAGTGTGCCCTTTAAATATAGAAAGCTTTGATGAATAATATTAGCTATTTAGTTGTCCTGATTCAGAATAAATTGTGGAAAAATTAACTGTGGCATCCCATACCACTCTATTAGTAAAAGGACAGACAGAAAAGACTTGGTAGCCAGTCCGGCAGCCTGTGAGTGGAATTCTAATAGTACTGCCGAAAAAGAACGCAAAGCCTAAGCCGTATCCAAATGATTATTTGGCCTTTTCTCCTTATAAAACAGTTGCTTCCCCCAGAGTGGAAAAACAGAAAAACTAATTCTGTTTATCAGTGGAAGGGAAACAGTGAAACTGTAAATGAAGTTAGGCATAAGGGGAGCTGTGTGTCTCCTTATTGAAATCTGTCAGATGCTGACAGCCTATGGCTCCCATGTAAGAATGCTAAGAACACAATAGCATATGAAACAAATTATTCAAATATATGACTCAAAAAAGAATTCGCGTATTTTTTAAATTTAAAATACTGAAGAAGCTCAAAATTGGCATTTCCATCTACTAAAGGAAACTGAAAAATGGAAGTCTTTTTAAAACTATGAGGCTTATTTGGTTTGGTTCTAACTGGCTAATTCCAACCATCATGGTAATATGCAGCCTGACATCTCCTTTCTGAATTCTCAATGATGTCAGAAACATGTGATGGGCTGGCAAATGTATCTCAAAATAGCAGAAGCCATCTGACAGACAACCCAAGCAATGGTTGCCAAACTTTCTAAGTCTCTGATAGAATCCCTGGACACAGTGTCTATAGGTTCTGAACAAGCATCAAAGCCCCATGACTGTATTTACACATTCCTCCACCACGCCTCCTGTTGAAACATAGTTCTCTATAGTGTAGAGAGGAACATAGTTTTACATAGTGTAGAATGCATGAGTCCCAGGGGAGAGGCACTTAGGCCATTGGAGTTTGGAAACAGAATATCTAAACATCTCCTCGCGCTTCCTAATCTAAAGAGTAAGTGTTGACTGTGTAGGTCTTGTAGAGTCCTTGGCCCCACCAGCTCCCTCAATGGTTCCCCTAACTCTTCCATAGCACTCCCCAACCTCTACCTAATGTTTGGTTGTGGGTCTCTGTATCTGTTTCCATCAAATGCTATGTGAAGCCTCTCAGAGGAGGTATGCTAGGCTCCTGTCTATAAGCATCGCTGAGTAACATTAATAGTGTCAGAGAATGGCTCTCTCCCAAGGGATGGGTCTCAAACAGTGCCCATCTTTGGTTGGCCCTCAATCTTTCTTCCACCTTTGTCCTTGCACATCTTATAAGCAGGACACATTTTGGGTCAAAGGCTTTGTGGTTGCTTGCTGTCCCTATCCCTCCACTGATGTCCTGCCTCACTACAGGAGGTGGCCAATTCTGGCTCCATACCCCATACCGCCTGCCAGGAGTTTGAGCTAGGGAGACCCAGTCCATGGACTTCCTGGGACTTCCCTACCCAGGTCTCCAGAAAATCCACGCCCCCACACCTCAGATTAGCATTCTCTCACATGGCCCTTCCCCTACCTCTCTCTGTTCCCCTCCCTTTCTCCTCTCCTACCCAGTTCCCTCCCTCCAAACCTCCACTGCCTATCTTATTTCCCTTTCTGAGTGAGATTCAAGCATACTCCCTTGGGCTCTCCTTGTAACTGAGCTTCTTTGGCTCTGTGGATTGTAGCATGGTTATCCTGTACTTTATGGCTAATGTTCACTTGTAAGTGACTACATCGGGGCTCACAGAGACTGAAACACTTATAAATTTTTAATCCTATATGCTAAAAATCATAGAGCATAATTTCTACCTAGTTTATTAGAAGAAATCTTCCAAATGTCACCTTTAAATACATCTGGGATTTGTTTAAAATAAAAAATGGGTGAATCATAGTTTCCAGTGAGTATGAAAATAAATTCTGGCCATTAGGAAAGCAACAAGGACTTAACATTCTTTCACTACCAATGTGTAATGATATTTGCTTATTATATTATTTAATATTTTAATTTGTTTTTGTTTTCCAAGACACAGTTTCTCTGTGTAACCTTGGCTGGCCTGGATTCACTTTGTAGACCAGGGTGGCATCAAACTCACAGAGATCCACCTGCTTTGCCTCCCTGAGTGCTGGGGTTAAAGGTATTTACCACCATGCCTGGTTTAATTTTTTTAATTAAATATGATTGTATAATTTCCACCTTTTCCTTTTCTCCCTCCAGATGAAGGTCATTATAGAAAATACTGGACAAAATGCACAGAACAACTGACTGTATGGTGACCACCCCAACTAACACACTACAATAAACTCCTATAGCTGAGCCTCGGGGGACAAAAAAAGTTTGTAAGAGTCAGAGGAACAGAACGTCTGTGATGAGACTGTGTCTCCTCGAAATGCCAGGGAAACTACACCTATGTGACTCTTAAACAAGCCCTGAACAGGAAAGGCTAGAAGACAAGCTAGCATGGAAAGGTGAAAGTGGAAGGGGACCCAACGCTAGATGAGGAACTGCAGGCAACTAAGGAATGCAGAGCTGAAGCAGCCATCCACCCTGGGGAAGAGCCCCCGCAGTGGGTTACTCAACATAAAGTGGTTCTGCCTCTTGGTGGGAAGCCAGCCTGTGTCACCTCTTACTGCATTAAAAGCAAGCGTGCAGTGAGGCAGCAGATAAAGTGTTTGCACACACATGTGCACCTCCCCTGCCTTTCAATAAGTAATGCACACTTATATATTGCCCCTGGAGTAACCAAGTTACCTATTACATGGATTTGTAAAACGGGATTAGAATACGGAAAGAAGACCTGGGAATCAGAGGAGTGAGTAGCCATGTACAACAGTCGACTCAGAAGATATGAACACAAGAAGAGGTTTTGGGGAGGGAAAGAGGGCAAAAGAGAAAGGGAGGGTGGTAATGGAAGATACAAGTGAAAGTATAACAATCGGGATGTCAAATAGATGATAGACATTACAATGTTGTAAATTATACTGATGGTTTGTATTAATATCTTCACATATATGATTAGCAAATGATGGTAAAATGCAATGCAAATGAAATATATATATACAATTGAATCTCAAAATTGAAATAATAAGAAACTATGCTGAACTTCTTGGGGTTTCTGTGCATTCCCACTGGGTAGTACATTAGCTAATAAGCCAGGCGTCAGATTGTACATCACAGTGTCAGAAATACAGCCTTGTTAAATATAATCATAATATAAAAATAATATAAATAAAATAATATAAAAATATAGCTTCAAGTTGGCCTGAGGCTGGGGTGGTAACCAGCAAGTCCCTGAAATCCTCCTGTCTCCACTCCTCCATGTGTCTGGGGTTACAGTTACATGTGTCCATGCATGGATTCATCCAGATTTACTGGAAGTTTGAACTCAGTTCCTTCTGTGTTTGGGCTATCTCTTTGTCTTTCTTGGCTTTCCTTTGAATAATGGAAAATTAAATTATCTTTATACATATATGTTACACACACATATATATACACACATATACACACACATACATACACATACACACATATACACACACACATATATATACACACATATACACACACATATATACATATATATATCATAGTTGTATTTCTGCATTTTATTCTCTCCTTAAACTCTTTTATCTCAGAGTCTGAGAAATTGCAGAAAGACACACAGAGAAGGTGGAAACAAGAGACTGTGGCACTCAATGATCTAGGACCCTCTGGCCTCTGGCCTCTGACCCCCTATTCCGACACTTGTACCCATAATAGAAATGCACACAAGATCTTCCTTTGGGTCAGTTTCCTCCCCTCAAGGTGTGGGGCAGGGACGGGAGAGACTACAGAGAAGCATGTGTAGCCAAAAGGAGCGATCTGGGAGTTGAACCAACAGAGAGGCTCCTTTAAAAACCTCCAATGGCTGGTATTGCAATAGGGAAGGAAAAGAAGTCAACCAAAATAAGAAAAGAGCATCAATGACAGTGAGGGATCTGAGACTATCTGGAGGACAAGCCAAAGTACCATGTCATTTGAAATACTAGATGACAGACTATCTAGTACACCCACTAATGCATAAGGGCGCTCGGCCAAGAACTCCCTGTGCCACACAGCATCCCCACAACGGTCAGGAAACTGGACTGGACACAATCACACCAAGTGAGCTTGGACAGAGTCTCCGCCCCTCAGGGACTGTCATGCTGCAAAGCTGTAATCCATGAGGCAGCCTCTGTGGAATTAGAGGAAAGACAGAGCTCAGAGAACACATGTTATTTTTCAGGTTTCAAGCAAGAGAACAAACATACAGTAGCTAACTTGTTGTCTGGTTTAATAAGATATTCTTAAGTTCCATCTATTTTCCTGAAGATACAAATATTTGATACTTCTTTATAGTTGAATAATATTTCATTGTGCAATGTATCACATCCCGTATAGGTTCTTAGTGCTATTTACTTGTCTCCTTCAGGCAGCAGCCCAATGACATCCCACTTGTCACTTTTCCTTATACACTCTCCGTGACCACTCTCAAGAGCCATCTAGACACACAACGTGCAGAAACAAGACTGGGCAGATGTTTCCACTTTTCCCTTAAAAGTGGTTAACGACAAGCTGGAAGAGGTTTACATGCACTGGGTGATACGACCAACAATGGTTTGTACTATTTCAGATCACATCCTGCCACAGTGAACACTGTGGAATGCTATCACCTGCATGTGGCCAGGTCAATATGAGGTACTCAAATGTGCTCCATTGCTATATGATTGCAGATAAAATATGCATTTCTCCGTGCTTAATTTCCCCAACCACAGACTTTCTGGTGGTAAAATATTCCTGCTACGTTGCATGTCCAGTTTGTGTTCTTCTGATAGCTATAGGTTGAGAAAATGTCATGTGTTTCTTAAATGTTGGCATTTCTACTTTTGAGAAGTGTTTGTTTGTACAGGAATTGGTAACGCAGCAAGAGAAATTAAAGTCCTTCTACACAGTTTAACTAAAGAGGCACGGGGAACTACTTACACACAGGTAGGCAGAGTGAAAGTGGTTTGAGGCACTCCAGGCTATTCAACTAGGACATTGTGCCCAACCCAGGATTAACGTGATGGTAGCATAAACATGTTAGTGAGGCATTCTGGGAACTTCAACTGTAAGGAGGTGGCATCAGGATGGGGAAAGCAGCAAGAAAGACAAGAGTTGAACTTAGAGAACACCACTAAAACCCAATTTATCTTGTGCTTCCCTTCAGCTCTTCTTCTTGTATCGAGGAGGACAGAGTCTGCACAACCAGATGGAGAGAAGCTTGGGGAAGACACAATGCAGGCTGGAAAAGCATCCTTAGACTGGGGAGGAGACAAGTGGAAGACGTCCAAATGGTCTCAATATTATAAGTGGTTATCACTAGGCTTCCAGAAGATAAAGTCCATGTACCTCCTTTAGAAAGTGCTCAGTGCTGCTTCTAAAGTCGGGTAATAATTATGTCAAGAATCTGTGGACACGACATCCTTTATATTTCCCTCTGGAGGAATTTTAATTTTTATAATTAGTTCGTGAGACATGAATAGGAGTTGGAACAGGTTCAAAGAAAGTGACTTGCGGATTATGAACACGTTTGAAGAGGAGGGGGCCTAGTTAAGGAAGCAGGAGCCAGGAAAAAAGTCTTAAGGAAAAAGTCATAAAAGGACTGTGGAGGCCAGTTGCAGAGATGCAGAGATATTGGGTTTGCTTGTACTGGGGAAGATCACTGTAATAAATCCTCTTGATTCTCACTGTAAAGGAAATATTCGTCTTCAGATTTAATGGGAGCAGCAGTGCACTGAGTGATGGGAGTGACAAGCACACAGCCATTGCTCAGCTCACACTTTCCCTTGATTTCATGTCAGGGGCTGTTTCCAAGGGTGGAAGAAATGTAGTTTAAATGCACAACCATTTCTTTGTAAGTTAAATAAAAGAAAGTCTGGCTTCCTTATTCTGGTAGCTAGAAATGTTACTAACTTAAAAATGAGCTATAGGCAATACCTATGAAGCCACAAACATTTAGAACAAAACCTTCCAGAGAGAGATCAGCAAATGCAAGTGGTGGGCGGGAGCAGGGCAATCCAGCTTCAAGAAGACACTTTCCCCCCCCCGAGTGACTTAACTAGGTTCCATAGACTTCTTCACAACAGTGATGGGAAAAAATAAAACATAAAGTGGGTTGAAAAATGGATTGAAACTCAGAATATTTGTCCTTCCCTTTTATTTTATAATCGGCAGTTAAAGTTTTCTGACTAGAACTTGCACAGAACCCTGCGATGACCTGAGCAGCTTCTACAGGAAGTGAGGTCTGAAACTTACATGGACTCCACTCTAGCTACAGCACTTCTATGAGAAACAAAGCAGTGAACGAGATCTGACAGACCCTCTCCAAAGACACCCTGCAAACCTTCAGCAAGGGAGGGAGAGATAGCACAGCCCATCATCAATACGGTCCTATGACTGAGCCCAGGGCATTTAGGAATTCCACCAGGCAATAACTGAAAATCACAGAAAGCAATTTAATGATGTCAAGAAGGATGTAAGCCATATTGGCTACCCCATGAAGCTTCACACACCAGTAATATTAACTAAATAAGGGTGATTATGGTCCAGGATGAAAAAAGAAGGTTGTAGCCTATAAGACCAAAGTTAAAGGCTAAGAGTATCTGCATACTAGCCCAAGGGGCATGTCCCACGAAAGTCCTCACTTACCAGGAAACTGGGACAGAGGGGAGGACATCCTTTTGGGACTCTAGATGAGAGAAGCATGGGAGAATAGCAAAGTAGAAGGATCCAGAGGGTCCTAGAAACCTAGAAGTAGAATATTATGATAGGCAGATTTGGGCCCAGGGGTCCCGCTCAAACTAAGGCACCAGCCAAGGATAATACAGGCGGTAAACTTTAAACCCCTACCCAGATCTAGCCAATGGTCAGAACAGTCTCCACAGTTGAGTGGAGAGTGGGATATGACTTTCTCACGTACTCTGGTGCCTCACATTTGACCATGTCCCCTGGATGGGGAGACCTGGTGGCACTCAGAGGAAGGACAGCAGTTTGCCAAGAAGAGACTTGATACCCTATAAGCAGATACAGGGGGAGGTAATCCCCCTCAGGAACAGTCATAGGGGAGGGGAATAATGGGAAAATAGGAGGGAGGGAAGAATGGGAGGATACAAGGGATGGGATAACCATTGAGATGTAACAAGAATAAATTAATAATAAAAAATAAAATTAAATTAAATTTTTAAAAAAGGCTAAGAGTGAGATTTCTTCTTAAATCCAAATCACTCAAATCACAGTAGGATGTGCTGATGTGTGGAAGAAGCGTTGCATGTATTGTGAGAATGGCATTCCCTTACCAAATGAGAATCCTATGTCTTCTGTGGTGTGTGCATCCTCCAAAGGCCTGCTGGCTACTGCAGTGTATTCACCCACCTGTCAACTCAAGCTCTCAGCTTCTTAGGGTCCCATTGTGTCCTGGATCCAAAGCAGATGTGCCACCAAGCTACAGACAGGCCTGCTCCTGGTCATCCTATGAATGAACAACACTTACACCATTCACCTCACACTCGGTCTTTCTGGGGCAGCAGAGTGAAATATGAATGCTCATTGTATTACACTCTGGAGGTAAGAAGCTGTGGCAAGATTGACGAAATAATTATGTAAATAATGACTGACGTCTAGGCAAGACTAATGGAGGAAAAAGATGCATAACATTAAAAAGTTAATATATTTAATGTTAACCTTTGTAGCTCTCAGTAATAATTCAAACATTAAGAAAACCATTGTCGAAAGCATAGGAATATTGAAGCAGAGCAAAAACGTCATGGTGAAAAATGAACATCCAGATTTCCTGGAAACTGAAAGATATTTTCCTACTAGAATAGTAAAAGCTAAACATAGAGTTTTATTAATTTTGAGTGCCACTGTTCTTTCTACATTAGCCTTACCTAGAAAATTTTGTTTTTAATTATGTGTCTCTATCAGAATAAGAATCCTAAAACAGCAAAACTGACGCAAGGATTGCTACAGCCTAAAAGGAAAACAAAACAAAACAAAACAATCACTAGAAGATAAAACAAAAGAATCTTGTGGAATTTCAGCTCTATCTTTCACCGACCCACGTTGGCCTGATCGCTCAGAACGCTCAGCGGTGTTGTGAGAGAAGCATTCGGGAAGTTTACTTCCTGTGAAATCATGAAGGGTTAATAGCTACAACACAGGGCAGAATGAGAACAGGCGGGTTGGGATTAGATGGTTTTGGCAGGTAAACAGAGGAGAGTGCTGCGCCCCAGAAATGTCTGGATTCCTGAGAAATTCTGTTGGCCAATCCTGGTATGAGAATAACAGCTGAGATCGGGAGACAGGAAAAGAGTGATCTTGATTCACTAGAACGACAGGAGTTCTTTCTTTTCCATGGAAAGACAGACACTGGATTTTAAAGAGAAATACTGTATGGGTCTGCTGTCTAACTCTTGTATTCCCACTAAAAGAAGTTTAGAGTAATATAGTTTTCTATCTTGTCTTCAACAAGAAAATAAAGATGACAGTCACTGGACAAACTCCAATCGGTTAAGAATCCTTGCAACATCCACAAATTGTCAAGCATTTGACTAAAACCAAGTTGTTATCTATGGCTCAAAAGACAGAAAAAAATATATTTGTCACTTTCTACATGAGAAGCTAGAATATTTATGGCATTTCAGAAATACATTTTGGAGTCTCTCTACACTACAGGCTTAAGAAGAAGGAAACCCATCCTGGAGAAAGTGAACTATCAAAAAAATTATGTGGAGTTCATCGACTCTTGGCTTTTTTAAGAAACACTCTGTCAGTAAGTTCTTGGGATGACCAGGACATGAGTGAGATGAGAGAATAGCAGGCATGTGCGAATGTACCTGTTTCCCTGAAATCATGAACTTTGGACACGTTGCGTGCCAACGTCACGCCTTCATAATGGTCTAGAAAAGCAGAGAAGAAGAGGCGCGTGACTTGCTGCGATGCCCTTAGAAAGTAGCCATATTGAGGTGGAGGCGCAGTGCGGATATGCTTCATTATTATTCCCTAAGCACATTATAGTGTTCTGTTCTGCTCTGCTAACTTGAATGCATATTGCTCCCTGGGAAGAACTTACAGTTCCCTTTACAATGCGTTTACAGTTGATTAAAGAATGGATTTGCAATTTGGAGTCTATAATTAGAGCAAAGGGTCTCTATAATTTTAGTTCCCCTCATCCACTAATGATGATGTTATGGAGATTACCCACTATTATAAAGACCCATGGCCACTAAAATGATTACGGGAAAACATGTATTAAGGTTGAGTATTCCATTCTTTTACCACAGGAAGCCGATTATAAACAGACTGTTATACAATGCTATGAGGCAGGAAAAATAAGATTAACAATTAACACCTTGCTTAAAGGATTAGTCCATCTCTTATGCGGTGGGTGCTGGCTTTCTTCTAATTAAAACTCTCGGAGAATTGTGTGTGGCCATGTGTGAACTGATCTGTCCTTTCCCAGGCTCCTGCTGTGGGCTCCGGGATTTAGAACAAATGGGTTGGTACATTCCATGATCCAGCAACAAGCCTTTTCGTGATTTCACACTGGTGTCTTCAGAAGCCGTGTAATGCATTTTCGGGAAAGTATCAGAATGGATTTAAAGTATTTAGCTTCACTTAAAATATTTTTATTACATTTACTCATTTTCTGTGTGTATGTGCAAGTATGTGACATGTGCATGTTTGCCGTGGCACTCATGAGGAAGTCGCAGTGCAATTTGTGGGAGTTTTCTCCTTGCGTCACATGACTCCTGGAGTTCAAGTCAGTTCTCAGGCTGGGAAACAAGCCCCTCTACCTGCTGAGGCATCTCACCGTCCTCTGTTCTACCATGTTTTGAAGCTATTCGGTTCCATATTTTTCGTGCATAATGTATTTCCACATCTCTTTGTGTAATAATCCCAATGGGATCCTGCCTTTGAGTAGAAATCACTAGAATTTCATGAAATCTAAAAAAAAAAAAAAGGAAAAAACCTATGCTCATACCCAAAGGCATGGTCTATACACTCTGCAGTGAGCAGGAAGAGTCATCTTCAACAAAGAAGTTTGAGAGAATAATAAAATGTCTATTTATAATATTAAATATTTTGATGCCAGGAAGCACTTGCAGCTCTTTCAGAAAATCCAAATTAAATGATGAGAACCAGTGTCAGATAGCTCACAGCAACCTGTATCTCCAGGTCCAGGGAATAAGACGTCCTTGGCTGATTGCACACGTAGAACATGTGCATAAAGAAAAAGTAAATACATCTTCAACTTCCAGAAGTCATTTTATTCTAATTAATATATAATTGGCATATAAGCATGTTGTGTGTAATTCATAATTAACTTGAATATACTGAATATGGACAGGGTTTTTATTTTTAATTTGAAATTAAGTAACTCCTATATTCTCGAGTCTCTTTTCACTTCTTTTAATTCAAGTTGGTAAAAGAGCAGAAAAAATTTAATTCATTTCCTTCTAAGTTTGCTAACTATTCTGAGTATAGCTGATTTGGCATTATGCATATAATGGTGAAGAGATTCATTGCAGAGTTGAAAATAATGAGAGAAATGTCACAAATCCCCTCTGCCAGGTGACTTCTGGTTCTGCTTCAGGACCTGGGTCTCAGAGAAGGATGAGGCTCCTGCAGACTCTGCTAGGAACTCTTACAACAGATTACTTAACATAATCGCAGTTAATGAGAGAGGGCAAGGTCACCAGGCAGAGCAAGAAAACCTTCCATCTCAGTTTATCCCAGCCAAGGCTGGTTCTACGTAGCACCAGGGCACCTCACTGCTCAGTAGTGGCCTGTCCAGTCAACACATAAAACAGGAGATTACAAGACTGCACTCCATGACAGTGTCTAAACTTTAGGAATTTTGATGACTTCCTGACGTTTTTATTTGAAATTTATGAGACACAGAAGAATACGATGAGATCTTGCAAATATAGAGTGCAAAGGTGCAGACATTGACTCACAGAGATGTAAAAACATTTGCATATGGGTGTCCATCATAAAAGCTTTGACAAAACTGATCCTTTATAACGAAAGCACTCTAGCACACATATGTGAATATGAACACACTACACACATGAGCATATACACTGGAAAGTCATCCACATGAACACACACACACACACACACACACACACACACACACACACACATACATTAAAATAGCTACTTTCCTCTGTAACTGAGATGGAGATTTATATGTGAAAACTCTTCATAATGGTTAAAATTAACATAACAAAGGACTAGAGAGATGGATCAGCAGTTAAGAGAAATTGATCTCTCAGAGAATACAGGTTCAATTCCTTGCATCCACATGGTGGTTCACAATCACTTGTAAACCTAGTTTTAGGGGGTCTGATACCCTCTTCTAACTTAACACGCAACATACACATATGTGGTATATACATACATACAGGCAAAAACATACACATGACATAAAATAAAATACAGGGTGATGAAATCTATTTATTTCTTATTTCTGTGCATTTCCAAAGGTGTCCTGCATAGCATTCTGTTCAGGAATTTATAAAAGTTGCACACATCAAGGGTATTAAAGCTGGGAGAATGACTAGTGGGTGGGGGAAAACATAAACAAACATAATTAAAAATAAATTGGTATTTAAGGAGACCTCAAATACAAGAGAAAATGTCAAGAGAGTCTATGAAGTGATGGTAAAGTTGGGAATAGAATTTAAAACTGTATTTATTATTGTTGGAAGGGGAACTCCAGGGATAGTCTGGACAAAAGTCTACATGGCTCACAGTGCTTTAAACAGAAGTGTTAATGGTGGAGCGTGTGAGCGGCGAGGTGTCTAGCTGCCAGTAGACAAAGTACTTTTGAAGATTATTGAGGGACAGAAAAACTGCCTTGTAAACAAACAGTACGTCGGTAAGATAAAATGCTTTGGATAAGGGATTAGCAATTATACAGAGATGTCAGCCACACTCATCATGAATAGACTGTGAAAATCTGAACCAATATGGAGATTTCTTAGTAAAGTGGGAACTGATTAAAGTCTAGATTGGTTAGGCACTAAAGGCAAGGCACAAAGTAGGTATAGGCTGAAAAACACAGGTGGAGGGGCGCGCCAACATCCAAGAGATCAGCTTTATGCACAGAACGGAGGAGATGCGTGAGAGTGATGTCGCTGCTACTCACCAAGGACGGAGCTAGTGGGGGACTGAGGGCCAGGGGCATTGTCTACTTAAATGCATCATCTCTGCTAGAGACAGTGGAGTGAGAATTGATCTTTGGACTGCTTTAAGATTATATTGGTATTTAGACAAAAAAACATAGTAAAGGAAATAACTTTTAAAATGACTTTGATTTCCTTCAGTACTCTGTCATATTTTAGGTAATGCCGCACAAAACAAAAGTAGACGGGCAATTTGGTGAGATGGAAGGAAGGGAGGCGTTGTAAAAAATGACATTTTTATCCAGTTTCAGAGACCTATGTTCATACCCAAAATAGAAAACTGAGGCTATAGCTTGCAGAGGGGCAGATGTGCAGCTCCTGAGCCTCAGAACGTAGATTCTCTTCTGTTCATCATCTTTCTGATCGTGGTTCCCTTGATGCTCTGAGTCTTTCACTCAGCACCTCATCTCCCAAGCACATAGGCGCTTGTCTAGAATGTGGCTGACCTCCAACCGGATCAAATAATAAAGTTTTTTTCTTCTTTTTTTTTCCTCTCATTCTCCTCCCCTGGGAAGTGGCTGAGACTTACAGACAGCTTGTCCTTTGTTTTCTCTGCTAAACTCTAACAAAATTGTTCTCAAATTTAAAAAAAAAATAGAAACTTTACTTTATAAACAACATATGTATCAGTATATATACAATCAACACACACACACACCACCACCACCACCACCGCACCACACAAAGTATAAAGAAATCAAGATAAAATAGTGAGCACAAAGCCCCCCTTCTACTGGCTAGCATTCATAATGCTACAAGGTGCCAAGCCAGAGGCTGGGGAGAAAAGGCCACACCCAGGTATAAATCATAGAAACTACAGTGTCACTCTATCAGGGAAGACATGGTCACTGTTGCATAGTGGCACAGCATGTTGTATGGGTAACCAATCACTCTTTGATTAAATTTTAGCCCCACTCCATAGAACATAATCCATCCCCTGTACTGTAAATTCACTAAACAACAACAACAAAACAAAAAACAAAAACAAAACCCAACAAAACAAAACAAAACAAAAAGCCATGTATAGAAATATTATAGTCCCTAAGGTGGAACTTATACGCCCTTCAAGACTCAGGGGATATTATAATTGTCGCAAAGGAAGCAGAGAAATGGTAAAAGGAAGGAACTTGAAATGCTGTCTTCAGGGTGTGACACAGGAATTGCAACTCAGATCTCACAGCAGGTACTCAGCATCCACTGGGCCTGCAGTAGGACTAGGCCTGGCAACAGTCAGTCAATGAGTGAAGAGAAGCACATAAACTGTTATCCTTCCTACTGTACTACTGATAGATTCTGGAAGTGGGGGTTCACTTGTGTACCCAACAATGAACTGATCAGGCTCCAATGGATTGGTCTGAATCCAAGGTCCTAGAGATGACTTTCATTAAAATTAGTGGGCCCACAAAGAAAACTGCATGAACAGGGGAAAGGGTCTTATAGGTAGGAGCGGGAGGACAAGAGCCTTAAGAGGAGGTGGGATGAGAGTAATCAGAATAAATTATGTACATGCATGAAATTGTCAAAGTACAAATTAAGTCAATACAAAGTGTGAGATAAAAATAATATGGAAGTAAGGTTGATACAAATATATAGACAATACACACACACATACACATTTATGTTCTCAATAGTTTTGTAATGAATATAGCAATTTTATTAAGATAAAAATTTTACCCATTAAAATTGGGTTATAAGTTTTTTCTTGAGATAATTTTGTTACAGGATGAATTCATAATCAAAATTTAAAAAAACTGAGTAGCAAAAAGAAAGCCCCATATGCATGCCTCTGAGCACACAGGCACATCCATGCACACATGTGAGCACACTCACACATGCATGCATGTACACACACACATGCACACACACATACATGCACTCACATGCACGCACGCACATGCACACACAAACTGAGTTGTGCTGCTCCCTTGCTCCATCCCACTCATCCTTCCCTGTTCCTTTAAAGCTGTGGTTTGCAAGCACAAAGAGTTTTGCCCAATGAGCATGTGACAGCACCTCGGGACTGCGTAAATGCCACCAACACCTCCTGGGAAAACAGCAAGAACATCATGACATCTTACAGTACAGAGCTGGCAACTCTAATTTAAGTAGTAATTGTTTTCTTGTTATTGAAATTATTCAAAATATTTTAGTAACTGCACAACATTTTTGTATTAAATTACCAATTTATCATGAAAAGTTTAACTTTTAGCATTTTTGAAGAAAATAGTATAATAGTAGTTAGATTTTTCCCAGATAGTTTTAAGTATCAAATTTGATATGGAAATATACTCGAGGGAAGTCCCTGGTGACTTTTTTCACGTTGATTGAATGGGTGTGAGCATCCTGCATAAGATGTTTGTTACTGTGGGGTAGCATGAGTTTTGCTCCATGGACTTGCAGAAGGCCAACGGGCTGCAGTCTCCCCACTTCTTACTAATGTCTCATCAACACTCACTTAAAAGCTGGATAAGATATTTTAAAAACACTTTGAGTACAAAGGTAAGAGATTCTTAAATTATTTTTCTCAATAATTTAAGAGAAAAACTACTCTTTCATTTCCTCCCAAGTTAAGAATAATCACAAACATTTGATCAAGCTTGGGGTAGGTCTTGCTTAAATCTTGCTTTTTTAAAAAAACTGTTTAATATCTGTAAACAACTCAAATTCGTGTCTCAAAAAATAAAATCTAAAGACATGACAGGTTTTATTTCAGATATTCTCATCAATATATAAAACCACCAATTTTCTCTCCTACCTACCAATTTTCCTAAACGTAAGATTTATCCCAAGAAGGTTTTTACCCCTTTTGCACATGCCATGCATGATCAAAGCATGCAGAATTTAGCCAAAATATGCCTGGTGGTGTAGATGTCAACAGGAAAGGCTCTTGACAGGACATGTGACCAGGCTTGTCTATACAGTTTTGGTGACTTAGTTGGATTTCTATTGGGGTTATCCCTGCATATCAATCAAGTTTGCCAAGCCATAATTCTTAAGCTGCCTTTTAGCCCAACAACTAAAGTAAAAACTTTGATGAAGAAAAGCAAAGACTACTCAAAACAGCATTGTTGTTGACAACATCATTAATTCTGGGAGGCAGGGAAGGAAGTAAATTTTACTTTATATAAAAGATATGATTTCTGACTAAATGCTCCTCACATGCTCGATGCATTCAGAATATGTTAGCAGAAATGATTGATTGAAGATTTTTCTTATCATAGATGAAATTGTGGTCATTTTGATTATGTCGTTCATCTTTCTTCAAACCTAGTGGATGTAGTGGATGTAAACATGTTTTTGTTTTTGATCCCAAGTATGGAGAGTTTGAAATTGCCTCATAAGAGGGCAGATGATCTTTGTCAGGTACTAACAGCTTCATGAGAGGGCACATGATCTTTGCCAGCAGGGAACTGCCTCATGCAGGAGGCGTGGTCTTTGCCAGCTGGAAATTATTTTTGGGTGAACTCTGAAAGGTTATAAATATGAGAGCAGAGAGAGAGGGAGGGAGGGAGGGAGGGTGGGAGGGAGGGAGAAGGAGGGAGAGGGAGGGAGGGAGAGAGGGGGGAGGGTGGGGGAGGGAAGGAAGGAGGGAGAGGGAGGGAGGGTGGGAGGGAGGGAGAGGGAGGGAGGGAGAGAGGGGGGAGGGTGGGGGAAGGAAGGAAGGAGGGAGAGGGAGGGAGGGAGGGTGGGAAGGAGGGAGGGGGAGGGAGGGAGGGAAGGAGGGAGGGAGGGAGTGCAACAGAGACAGACAGAGAGGGAGAGAGAAAGGACGGCTGTGAGGAGAATGCTTGGAGGAGGAGAAGGTTGCTACCTTTGCTAATGCTGGCTGAATATTCTGATGAAGGAGATTGGGATTGCCCCTAAGAACCCAGTGATGACCCTAAACAGCGGGAAATAGCACCTTCTCCCTGCTAACCTTCTTTCTCTCCTTTCTAGGGTTTTTGGGTTGGAAAGAAGATAGAGGCATTAAGGGACCCCAAATAAAATATGTTTTTAAAAGACCAAAGCCTACAAGAGGATAACATGTAGTGACAAGTAACTGTGTCTTTCACTCTTCATGTAATGTTTTGCTTTCCTCCATGTGTATAGTGTATACAATAAAAAATTAATGACATTTTTATTAACATGTGTTGATTATGTCCATTCATTTTGTACATATATGTAAAATGTATTGTGTGTGTGTGTCTGTGTTCACAGGCATGCATGTGTTTTCAGGAATGTGTGTGTGTGCGTGTGTGTGTTTATGTGTGTGTGTGTCATATTGAGATCAGAGATCAAAAACGTTGAGTGTGTTCATCATTCTCTACTTTTGTTTTGGTAGATAATTTTGCAACGGATCTGAAGTCATCGGTGTGCTTGGTTGACTGGAGTGTAAATCCCAAGCCTGCCCACATCTGTAGGCTCAATCTTCTTAAGAAATATATTTTATTACGAACTTATTAACCAAGCGTACATCACGTATAACCTGAGTAACCTAAATGATAGGAAAAGGAGATTAGAGAATACAATAACAAAACCATAAGGATATCAGTTCTGAGGAACAATTTTCCTGGCGTAATCAGCAGGATTTCTTATGCTGGAACCTGGAGGAATCGGAACCCAGAACCTCAGCAGGAGCCCCAAGCCTTCTCTCAAGCATTTCTCTCTAGGATCGTCTCAAAGTGCAGCGATGAACAGCCAAAACTATCCCAAGTCTCCAAAGGCCCCCTCTCTTGTTTGTGGCTCACTTATATATCTCCTCTCAGAATCTGTTCGTGGATCTTTTCAGCTGACAACAATTAAGTTCTCGAATGAGGTGGTTTGCCTTGTAGTGGATTAACCTCACCTGTTCTCTCACAGGACCGTTCCCCATCCCACATTTGGGATCATAACAAAAACAGGTTTATCTCTCCTGTACACACCACCCTAGAACTGGGGACACTGGACTTTGTACTGATAAAACAAAAGGTCCTCTTTCTTTTACTCCGGCACTTTCCTGAATGAACAATCATCTCAGCCTTTTGTTTATTAATTTTTGGCCTATAACCTGTGGTTGTTAAATTTGGTTTTGTTCTTTTATAATATTTTTTTATTTAAATTTTTTATTATTAATTTATTCTTGTTACATCTCAGCAGTTATCCCATCCCTTGTATCCTCCCATTCTTCCCTCCCTCCCCTTTTCCTCTTATTCCCCTCCCCTATGACTGTTCCTGAGGGGGATTACCTCCCCCTGTATATGGTCATAGGGTATCAAGTCTCTTCTCGGTAACCTGCTGTCCTTCCTCTGAATGCCACCAGGTCTCCCCCTCCAGAGGACATGGTCAAATGTGAGGCACCAGAGTACATGAGAAAGTCATATCACACTCTCCACTCAACTGTGGAGAATGTTCTGACCGTTGGCTAGATCTGGGTAGGAGCTTAAAGTTTACTGCCTGTATTGACCTTGGCTGGTGCCTTAGTTTGAGCGGGACCCCTGGGCCCAAATCTGTCTATCATAATGTTCTACTTGTAGGTTTCTAGGACCCTCTGGATCCTTCTACTTTGCCATTCTCCCATGCTTCTCTCATTTAGAGTCCCAATAGGATGTCCTCCCCTCTGTCCCAGTTTCCTGGTAAGTGAAGGCTTTCGTGGAACATGCCACCAAACCAAATAACCCAATTGAGAAATGGGGCTTGGAACTAAACAGAGAATTCTCAACAGAGGAATTACAAATGGCTGAGAAACACTTAAAGAAATGCTCAACCTCCTTAGTCATCAGGGAAATGCAAATCAAAACAACTCTGAGATTCCATCTTACACCCATCAGAATGGCTAAGATCAAAAACTCAAGCGACACCACATGCTGGCGAGGATGTGGGGAGAGAGGAACACTCCTTCATTGCTGGTGGGAATGCAAACTAGTACAGCCACTTTGGAAATCTATCTGGTGCTATCTCAGAAAAATGGGAATAGGGCTTCCTCAAGACCCAGCTATTCCACTCCTTGGAATATACCCAGAAGATGCTCCAGCACACAACAAGAAAATTTGCTCAACCATGTTCATAGCAGCCTTATTCATAATAGCCAGATCATGGAAGCAGCCTAAGTGTCCCTCAGTAGAAGAATGGATAAAGAAACTGTGGTACATATACACTGTGGAATACTACTCAGCTATTAAAAACAAGGAATTCCCGAAATTTGTGGATAAATGGATTGAGCTAGAAATTATCATAATGAGTGAGTTAACTCAGAAGCAGAAAGACTCAAATGGTATATACTCACTTATATCTGCATACTAGCCCAAGGAGCATGTTCCACGAAACTATTTTATAATTTTTATTCCTTGAATGATTCTTATATTTATGCTGTGCACATTGATGGTGATAGTATTCTTCCAATCTATAGCTCTCTAACTCCCCAATGTCCCCACCTTTCTGTCTCCTAATCCCATGACATCTTGATGCTGATGCTGATGTTGACGATGATGATGGTGATAATGATGCTGATGCTGATGCTGATGCTGATGCTGATAACCCTCTGAGTCCAGTAGTGCTGCCCATTTGCACATGAATGTGAGGCCACCCACTGAAGCATGGTCAACCTACTAACAGTCACTTTCCCAAAACTATGACTCTTCTTCTCTTAGCAGCCCTCACCTGCCAAAAGCTTCTCTGACAGAGGTGAGGCCTCAGGGATGTCACAGACAAGGAAGCAGAACAATTTTTAAAGCCAGAGGACAAGGAAGTCTGCAGAAATATGTTATCCTCTGGATATGACAGGAAAACTACATCAATATAATATCAACAATGCGGCTTCCAATGTAAGAAATGGGCAATAACATCACCAATTAATGTGGCAACATGCAAATCTTATGAGATCCTAATATAAGTAGATAAAGATTTTGAATGAGCTAGGATTAGTCTTTCTAGGGATTAAAGCCCTATTTGTTTATCCAATACTAAGTGATCAGTCCTAGAAATACACACGCACACACGCACACACACACACCCCCAACCGAAAAATAAAAGGATCCAGCAGGTTGTATTTATGTTTGTTCACCTGTTTGCACATATACATGTACTAATATGCAATAATAATCATGAAAGATAAAAAGGCCATGAATTGGAGAAGGAGCTGAAGCTATCTGGGAGAGTTGGAGGGAGAAATTATGTAATACTATTTTAATTACAAGTAAAATAAAATATTAAAAAATATTAAAATATAAAATAAAAAATATTGGTTGCCAATCTGATAGACTTAGGATGACCATGGGAGTGCACCTCAGTGACTGTTTAGTACAGTATTTCCAATTGGGGTGGGGAAGGTCCACTCTGAGTGTGGCTGACAGCATCCTGTAAGATGGGTTCCCCAGATAAATAAAAAAGAGAAACACGCTGAGAATCATCATTCATCTCTCTCTGCTTCCCAACTCAATACAATTCAACCATCTGTTTCACACTGCTAATATTCCTCTGTTCCCAAACCTCAAAGTGTAAGCCGCAATAATCTTTCTTTCCATAACTTACGTTATCAGGAATTTTGACACGGCAATGTGAGAAATAACTAGTGTGGAGTCAACGGTTATCGTTGTCAACAGTAAGCATTATTCTTACTGAAGTCATACAGTCACTCTATTCTCTATGCCCAGGGAGTGTGTGGAGAGCATTGTGGTGACAAGGTGGCTCATCCTCCTCCCTAACAGTGGCATGTGTAGCAGCAGGACCAGCAGGAAGCACGCATCAAGAGGCTCTGTCACAGGCAGGTAACCAAAGACAGCTTGTCAGGAGATTTTGTTTGGTCTGAACCTGATACTGCATGGTAGTCGCTTTTCTCAGAGTAGGTGTTGCCCATAAAATGATATTTCTTCCTTATTATATTAACTAGCTT
The DNA here is from genome assembly GCF_903995435.1 of Acomys russatus. Classification (NCBI taxonomy): domain Eukaryota; kingdom Metazoa; phylum Chordata; class Mammalia; order Rodentia; family Muridae; genus Acomys; species Acomys russatus. Next base: position 2,409,643 of record NC_067163.1, read on the forward strand.
TGGACTTCAGTTGTATTCTACATTTTAAATCAGTTTTTGCACTAAGAATAATTATATATGTCCAAGATTTGTCTCAAACATGAAGTTTCCCTCTGAGTCCTACTATTAATATGTTATCAATTTAAATATTGGGTTTATATGTTTTCAATTACTATAATAGAAGAATTCAAAGCCATAAATAAATAACATAAGAAGTTGTTTTATTTTGTATATTGCTGGAGGCATTTGAATTATCAATGTGAAAATGGACACAATCTTACTGTAGTTGTTTTTGTCAATAACTCATTATATACAAATCTTTCTATGGTTGATATTTCGGTCAAATGAAGGAGCACAGATATTCACAGGTATTTACATATTTGTTCTCTCTCTCCCTCCCTGTCCTCCCCTCAAACCCCCGCTCTTTGTGACAGTAGAGCTGAGTGTTGGTATGTCATCATAGAGTTGTGTAGAACAGAGAGGAATGCTCTCTTCCCTGACTCAGATCTGCCTTTCTTTTTTTTTTTTTTTTTTACTTTTTAAAAATTAATTCATTCATATTACATCTCAATTGTTATTCCATCCCTTATATCCTCCCATTCCTCCCTCCCTCCTGCTTTCACCCTACTCCCTTCCCCTATGTCTGTGACTGAGGGGGACCTCCTCCCCCTGTATATGTTCATAGGGTACCAAGTCTCTTCTTGGTAGCCTGCTATCCTTCCTCTGAGTGCCACCAGGCCTCCCCAGACCTGTCTATCTTTATGAGAGCAGACTGCCCACAGAGACAGGATATGTGGTTTGTTCCCCCCCCCCCTCTGTATAGATGCCAAGCTCACCACTTCCACTTCTGCAAAACTCCCTCAAATTCTGGGGATGCTTCTCGGAAACCTTGGTGCTCAGAGTTTGAGGTCATTGCTGCTTAGCCATGACACGGAATGAAGAGGGTGTCCTTACACACATTTGCCTTCCCCTGCTATCACTCTATTGTTTGGAAGCTGCCCTAGGTAACAGATACAGAGAGTTCTTGGGATATGTCATTGCAGAATGCTGATTTCCACTTCCTTCCCAGCTCCTTGTTCCTGTCACTAATGGTGCTGTGATGGTTTATGTCTAACCCTTCACACAGTGGTTCTTCACCCTGGCTACACACTAACTACTTGGGGAATTTCACAAGCCCCAATATACAGGTTACCTCACAGACTAACTAACCAGAAACCCTAGTATCCGGACCAAGGCAAATATTAAGTACCTCATTTCACTGCATTGTAGGTATAATAGGGAGAAAGAACACTATAGCATCACAACACTCCACATCCCATATGATAAGGAAAAACTCTAGATGCCTCCTCTATTGTACACAATCTCACAAGCTCTTACTTATTTGTTTCAAGTTTGATTTCTTTGTATGTTTATTCTCATCCCATTATTTGATGCAGATCTACATCTGTCAGCATCAAGGGACATGTTACAACATAGCCAATGCACCAAGACCAGTACTCAGAAGATTGGCAGTCCTTTTCTATAGTTTGTGGGGTACTATCCATTCTGTTATTGCTTCCAACGTGCTAATGAATTTTTTTTAACTATTATAAGCTAGACTGGAGTCCCGTGTGAGATTCTGAGGACCACGTTTCTTGGAGTATCATGTTCATTGGTGCACAAATGAAGCCACAGACTTATACATTAGGTCATAAATTATGTATTAAAATAGGCCACAGAAAAATATCAAGCACCATATGGTCATCACCATCCCCAACTCAAATACTTGAGTGCTCAATGTGGAAGACCAAGAAATGCCATCCTTCCTCAGTAAGTGTCAGATAGCTATAGAGTGTTGAGAAGAAAACATGCCCATTTTCCATCGCAGAAAATCTTACTTAACTTGGGAACTGGTAAACAGAAAATATTACAGAATAAAATTGGTACAACATAGCCAGCAAAGAAAGAAAACCTAGTACACATGCTATCCCAGAGAAAGTTGAGTTGAAATGTGTAAGTTACTGCTTTTTAAATAACACGCAGGTGGATTACAAAAGATAAATGAGAAAAAAAGAGAATGAAACAAGATGGGGTCGAATTTCAGATGGGTTGTCTTTTTAACACTTATTTTGGATAAGTAATAAAACTCACACTTGTCTTAAATGAATTTTTACCATATATGGGTTTTTTAAATGCAGTGACTAATGTTCACGTTTCTGAACATTATTCTTGGCACTGAACCTATTTAGATACCATCTGAGGCCAAGAGAAACATTCACCCGCGCATGCCTTCCCGAATGCCATTTATGAAATGATAACAGTGCAGCAGACTTGCTCCAGTCAACATCGCCTCTTCTTTAAAACATAAGGACTGCATTTGAGTTTCATTGAAGTTTACTTCTTTATAATTTGAAGTTTAAAAATTGTTCCCCATAGGTTAAAAAAAAATGGTGATACTTTAGCTTTGTCAAATCACTCCAAATTAACAAAATCAAAAACAAAAAACCCTGTAAGTTACTTTCCACATATGTATGAAAAGGAAACAGAATCAATTAATGTTAGAAGCCAGACTGTATCCTCAGGTGGAATGACGGTTGACTATTTATTTTCACCTGTATAGCTGAGAAAACATAATATTCCATATATATTGAAACAAACCTTTCTCTATGGTAAAACACATATATATTCAAAGTTTCATTCAAGGTGTTGACACCATCCTCTACAGCACCCCATACAGTCTGGGTCTTGCTTTCCTCAGAGATTACCTCAGCAGTAAGTACCAAGATAACTTGGCTCTGGGTACTGATCCAATCTAAGCATGTCTCCTGGGAACACAAGGTGGAATATTTTAACTTTATTCCACCAGAGACACAGCCACTTAAGACAAATTATCAATTTCCTGAACTTGTTTGCTCAGAGAGATGCTATACCTAACTAAATGCAGACTACAGTTTGCCTGCTGGTACTAACCTCAGAGAACAGTCTCTGCACCCATCATAGCAGATCTTTACTTAGGTGCATAGTGAGCAGGTGATCCCTCCAGCCAGAACTGCAATATCACAGAGACACACAAAAAAAGTGAGGGAGAAGCAAACATGTCCGTTTAACCAATGCCGTCAACAGAATCCATGTAAAATCTAGAGAGAAATGAGGCCATAAGAGACCACTCTAGTCACCACACTGCTGTCCTGTAGCTGGTTACTGACACCTGTATCAGGATAGTTCCTGCTGCCTAGGATGGGAGCACATCCCCTCTACTTACCAAAGCTCAGCATCATCTTGTGTCGATAAACCTTAAACAACCAATCAAATTTCAAAACAAAGGCAGACCTCAAAAAGCTCAGAGTCACATAGCTTAAAAGAGCAAACATGGTATCAACTATCTCAAATCCCAGTACCTTTTCTTTTCCTTCAAATTTTAGAACTACAAAACTTAATATAAAGAATCCAGGTAATTAGATGGACTCTGAAAAATTGACTCTTTTTTAAAAAAACATAAGTACTTACTGAGGCCTGTAAACAAATTTTATATTTTATACTAGCCCAATAGAGTGGAAGAAATGTTAACTAACGATTTTCCTCAACGTTCCACTGCTGTCCAGCTTATTCCCAATGACACCAGTCACTCCAGGCTCACTGGACAAACTGTGGAAGGTTGACTGGTGAACTTTTTTCATGGTGTTAGATTTTTGTAATATTTGCAGTGAGAATTTGATCCATATTTTAAAACAGAGTTCAGCACAAGTGGATTCTACCCAATTACTTTTATTTATAAAAATAAAAGCCAAGATGAATGTGTGTAGTTAAAGTATGCAAAGGCTTCAAATGTGTCCTAGAATAAGCAGGGACTCACATCTGCTTCAAGTTCCAATCAGTTCCTACAAGCATAAGGCTAGTAATAATTAGGGAATGGGCACCAGCTTTAATTTCAGCTAAATTTGTCACAAACTATATCAATAATATCCCTATAAATAAATTCTTTTCCATAGTATCTCTGTTGTTTTTCCCCATATAGATTAAAAATATAAAAAAAAAAAACCTGCCCAGAAAATTCCGTTTATTTCCATGATGTAACAGTCTCTTAACAAAAGTAAATGACAAAAAGACTAATAGATGTCTTTGGGTAAAAGGAAAAGGTGAGCCAAACAGAGAATCCTTTCTAGAATGGTAAATCCAGGAGATACTAGCATCTCAGAAGCCCATCTGGACACCAGGGGATGGAAATAGGGGAAGATGTGGTGCTGTAATAAAGCCATGCCAATCAATAATTCTGACTCAAGCCAGGAAGGAAAATCACCCTGTATATTTTTTAAGAAGTTAAAGTTGCTCTGATACTACAAAGATTTGTGTCCTCAGGGCAAAAGGGTTTTTCTTTATTGAAAGTAAAACTCCATACACCGTCTCCTTGAATCTTTTACTTTGTAACCTGGGCCAACTAGATGCACTTAACCACTTCCCATGACTTAGGGAAGAATCACCTTCAGTTTCGAATAAGCAGCCATAAGCTCAGCAGAGCAGCAAGAACAGGGAGGCTGCACAGGAAGTAGAGGAATCTCAGCCAACCGTACTCATCCAGGCTCCTGGCCAGGTTCATGACCTTGGCCTTACGCTGTCATAGAACTGTTTCTCCTCCTGAAATGTCCACTTCAAATTCTTAAGCTGAAGAAGCCAGGATAGATGTTTATTGAGTAGTCAGAAAGAGTACATTAAGAGAAAATTGTTAATATTTTCCTTAGTATTGGCTTGAAAATGAAATATGTCCTTCCTAGAAACATCCCCCAGGCAGGTTCTATAATGTCTGCCTATCTCCACTGTACAAGGAAGAGTTTTCTTCTCCAAACATGTATTTCTACCCCAAGCAGCATTAACTCTTTGACACTATGGATATAATTTTACTATGACTATTAAATTTATTGTGAATATTAAATTTATGGCTCTGGAATCTCTGTGAGTGCACTTCCTTAGAAAATCATCTAAGGGCTTAGCTAGCTCAGTAGAAGACCATTTACCAAGAAGGCAGAAGACAGTGGGTTAATCTCCAGCATGACCACTACCAGAAGAAAGAGGAGGAGGAGGAGGAAGAGAAGGAGAAGAAGGTCAGTATTTGCCTTTGAAGGCTGAGACACTCATGAACTGTTCAAGCTTTGCTGAGGGGACAACCACAGCCAAGACAAAGCCTCACATTATCTCGGGTTTTGTTGCTGTAGAGTTGTCAGTTAACACAAGTTGTCTGAACCCCTTGTAGTAATCTAATCATTAGGAATAAAAGCAAAAGGCTGTATTTGCCACAGAGTTTAAGTGAGATTAAACTAAATAGTAGTTGTCCTCACTCAGTGAGAACCTCACAGTCTCCTCCACAGCACCTGAAGAGTGTCCCAGGTCCATGTTCCCTCCTTAGCAACAGAAGAGAGACCATAGATTCAACCCCTATAATCAGTGTTGGCTAAGCTTCACCTCTCAGGAACTGGCTTTTTGCTTGTTCATGAATTAAGACTGAAATGGCCAGAAATAGATTTGTGACATTGTAAGAGAGGAAGTCACCACTGGCAAATGATGTCATATGGGAATACAAAATTCTATGTACAGCTAATGAACCAGATTCATGGCACATCTTGCTTCATTCACCCATAGCACAGGGAGCAAGTGGGAGCCCCTACCCTGTACATTATTTCACGGGTTGATGAATATTCATGAGTACAATGGCCATATCATGTCCAGAAGACATTTTACAGAATTCCTCCCCATCAAGTAGGATCCAAAAAATGCAAACAACCTGAATATCTTTCAACTGAATAAGCGCTACATATATACTACAGAATCCTATTCATCTGTAAAGAAAAATGAAATCATGACATTTTCCAGGTAAATGAATGACACTAAAAAAGATCATATTCAGTGAGATAACCCAGACCCAAAAGGACAAAAAAGTTCTTTCTTGTCTGCAGCTCCTAGCTCTAAGTCTTCAGATAGATGCATAATTTCCCCCTCTCCAAAGAAGCTTTTCTTTATGACAGACAGAGAGAATTACAGAAAACCACAACTAATCAAAATGCAAATGACAAAATATGCTGTGGTGCCCAGTCCCAACTGGTATATCTACAATACAACTCCTACACCTAAGACTCAGGATCGCTGTAAAGGAGGGAATGAAAAGATTCTAAGAGCCATAGGAACAGGGAGTTTGCTGTGGAATTGTATCTGCTAGAAATGTCAGAAAAGCTGTACTCACAGATTCCCATCAGCAGAGCTGCCTGAAGAAGAGCTGAACAAGGATGGCACCAGTAGACACGCTAACATGAAAGGAGGAGAGCTCACAAGGCCTCAACTGCAGGAAAGAACTATACAACTAAGGAGCATCTGAGAGCCTGAGAAACAGTCTTCCCCAGGCAGGAGTCCCCCCCCCCCCCCAAATTGGCTATCTGATACCAATTTGTAGTGGATATAAATATATTTTTGTTTTGATCCCAAGTATGGGATGTGAAAACAGACTTGTGAGAGGGTACCTGAGGTTTGTCTGCTGGAAACAGACTTATGAGAGGACGTGTGGTGTTTGCAGGAAGAGGATCTGCCTTACGCAGGGGCATGGTCTTTGCCAGCTGATAAACATCCTGGTACCAACTCTGGGAGGAGAGATATATATATACGAGCCCCAAACTGATGGCTTTTGCATCGTTCTGCATGACTTTAACTATTTATCACTTCAAGACTCTCCTAGAAAGAAACACTCAAAGAACACTACGCCTAGGGAATGGTGCCACCCACGGCGCTTTATGTTTTCCCACACTACTTAGCAACCAAAATCCCCCACAGACCAAACCAACCCGATCCAAGCAATCCTTCAATTAAAATTCTCTTCCCAGGTGATACTATGTTGTGTAACGTTGACGTTAAAAAAGCAGAACAAAATCTAACCATCCAATCAACTCAAACATACTGAAACATGTCTCCACAACTCACACATACTGAAACATGTCTCCACAACTCACACATACTGAAACATGTCTCCACAACTCAAACATACTGAAACATGTCTCCACAACTCAAACATACTGAAACATGTCTCCACAACTCAAACATACTGAAACATGTCTCCACAACTCATACTTGAATTTTCAAGTGAACACTATTAATGGAGGAAAAAAAATACATAAAAGACAACAACTGAAGAAAGGTTAAATTTAACTTTTGGTCGTCATACACAGAATAGTGGAGAAACGAATAATATACATGAAGCAACATAACCCTGTACTAAGTGAAACAAGCTTGTCACAAAACCCCACGTATTATGCCATTTTTGAAGATGAAAAAAAAAAAACCCCACAAGTCTCTAGAGAGATAATAGATATTGCCTCATAGGCCTGCGCGGGAAGGTGGAAAACAGAATAATAACAATGTGTACAGTCTCTTAGAGTGATATGACCTCTCTGGAACTGGGGCCGGCTGATGGCTAAACATTGTTAGTGAATACACTGAAAGAGGTTTCTTTGTGTACTTATAATTGGTAAGATACATAAAGTGTGAGCGGGGGTGATGAGGGAACAAAGGTTTTCCACTGGAAATGGGAGTGTGTAAATACAGAAGCCTTATCTGAGCATGTGTTACCACTGTGTTACCATCCCAACATTAATTAAGGGATTGGGAAGGGAAAATAGCATTGGGGGCATTTGAAGGCCATGGTACTGGGAGGCCTGGTTTGCATCATATCTGGCTATCACACGAGGACTGACACACCACTTGATGTCACCAGACATTGATCGCCATCTCCTCTGTACTGTACCATGTGCAGACCAGAATAACCCCGCGCTTACAAGCCTCTCCATGTCTCCAGACCTCCAGCACTTCCATTAAGAATGAATTTACACTTTCACTGCCAACTCCCCCTTCTTCCTGTTCGGCATATAACCTAAATTCTCTTTTCAGGTTTAACAGTGAGATAGCTGAAGGCAGTTTCCCCACGCTGACAACAGATGCTTCCTTGCTTCTCAATAAGGGCAAATCACAGCCCGAGGTTTGAATGCCCAGCGGTGCTGTTCACCTCCTGACAGTCTTGGAGAAGATGGGCTGCTTAGAAGGAAGAGCTGGGGGCTGGATAGGATAAGGGTCTTCACGAAAGAGCCACGGAGCAGCTCCCAAGTAGCATCAGTATGGGATTCAGCTACAGTGTTCGGGATGCAATCCCAATACTCAGAATAGCTTGCATTTTGTAGAATCCGAATAGGCTCTGGCCAGTAACACAGACAATTGCTACCCACAGTGTTCTTGGCACACGATGTACCTCCAAACGTAAAATAGCAACTTCCATCTCTAGAGAATAAAGTGATTGCTGCACGTTACTGAGAAGCTGAGTGCCGGGGCATATGGACTTAGGATGGGCTTTAGAAGCAGAATACTTTAAGCTGTGTGAGGTTACCCATAATGCTGACTTGGAGAGATGGTGGAGTGCAAACTGTCTAAAGTCTTCATACTTTGACAAAGGTCAGTGGCTCTGTGAGGGGAGAGGAAATATACTTGGAGCACCTCATTACTAGAAACTGAGTCAGTTGTGATACAAGTTATTTGTGCTTATGGAGCTAAGCCTGGAAATGAAATGCCTTGAACTGGCTTTCCTGTTTCACCATGGAGCGCGCTGAAGATGTTCTTGTGTGTTAGGCTTTAAAGGCTTTCTTTCACGATTGCGCCCCTTCTCCCCATATTGATTGCTCAGTATCAAATAGCATCGGGAACGGCTCATAGTTTGCCTAAGAATCAGTTTGTCCAAATGCAAGCTTCACAGTGATTATACTCGCTCTGTCTTCACAGCACGTACAAGTCTCAAAACAGATTCTCTCTGAACTTTCTCTCTCTGTGAACTACCAGGCAGATGTCAGGCTGCCCATAAACCCTCAGAGGAGAGTGTGCCCTGCTGTTCTATGGAAGGCAGCAGTGATAACACCTTTAGTATGGAAGAGCTCTTCCGTAGGGAGCCCTGAGCACTTGAACACATCTCACTGTCAGACCTTTCTTCCTCGCTTCCAGCTCTGAGTAACTATGTACAAACAGAACCAAGGCCCAGCACACATCCCCAGGAGATTTTGAGTGGATGAGGGGGGGTTTTATGAAAAGAAATCAAACTATCAAAATAAGGAGAGGCAGAGGTCCACATTGCTCTAGAAAGCAGTTCTGCGCCCAGTGTCTTATTAGCATTATTGGGTAATATATTCTCATTAAATGACACCAAGGCAGACACCTGTCGTATTGGAACTTTGTTACAGAGAAGAATGTCCCAAAATGTAAAAACTTAAGCAACATTTTAGTCTGTAATACTGAAAGGGTGTTTTAAATTAATTTCCACTTCTAAAATTGGTCAGAAATGAGTGATAACCACTTATTCTTCCATGAAACATAGCCCTATAAATTAGTGGGGGGAAGTGCCAAACTTTTCAGCAATTGTTGAAAATAGGTATTAGGTTTATTATGATACCCTCTCTACTTTTATGCACAAATGAAATTTTTTAGAAATATGATACATGAAAAGAAAGAAATCTGTCTGTATGCCTGTGATTACTCTTGCCACGTGTTATATATCACTTTAGCACAAACTTGTGAGCTGAAAAGGCAGGCTTCCTTGAAAGACGCTAGAAAACCAGTGTGATGACTCGGCCAGGATCTAGAGGGAACACAGTTACAGAGGGGAAAGTGGGCTTAGTTTGCAGGCCGGTTTTATGTCAATGTTACACAAGCTTAGAGTCAGTTTGAGAGAGGGAACCTCAACTGAGAAAGTATCCACACCAGTCTGGCCTGTGGAGAAGCCTGTGGTTCATCGTATTGACTGGTAACTGATACAAGAGGACACAGCTCACTGTGGGTAGTGCCGCCTCTGTGCTGGTGACCCTGTGTGCTGAAGGAATGCAGGACAAGCAGGCCATGAGCAGTTAGCCAGAAAGCAGCATGCCTCCATGGACTCTGCACCAGCTCCCGCCTCCAGGTTTATGCCCAACTTCCCTCATTAACGAAGTGTGACCTGAGAGTTGTAAGCTGAGAAAACACTTTCATCCACAATTTGATTGTGGTCGTATTTTTCTTTCTTTCTTTTTCCTTTTTCTAATCACAGCAATAGAAACCCAACTAAGACAGGCCTTCATTGTTCAGCAGCCCCATCACAGACCCCGGATCTTCTGTCCCGAGATTGGTTTTTTTCCTTGGCCCCTTTCCATTCTTCTGTGCTCTGCATGGCACTAATTCCTTTTCTATTGAACCTCTCCCACTAGGAAGAAAGGATCACTAGGGCACAGACTCTGTTTTATTCTCATCCGTAGCTGGAAAAATCTCCAAGTAATTTATCCACTGGATGAAATGAGGGCATGGAAGTTCAACAACAGAAACAGGATCAGCTACCATGAGGACTAAGGTGAAGGAACTCAATTGCAAGTGATATGTTCTGGTAGCATTCACCTTAAGAGCTACGACATAGGACCGTAAGGAGAAGATGCAATTCCAAGTGAGCTGACAGTCTCCAAATAAAACTAATTACACCAGAGCAATGATGGTAGAAGGTATTTCAGCAACTGCTGCCTTAAACTCTCTCCCTTGTAGCAATGTCTTCCACGAGAGCCCTTTTTAAATCCACTATAGAGCTTGACATCCTACCTATGGCATTAAATGTAATCAGGGTTGAATAGGGGACGCTATTCTGTACATCCTGGGATCGTTAGCAATGCCTGTAACTTCTACACACTCACACTGTGAGGAACTGTCAGCATGGATCGTCAAAAGACCAGTGCAAGGCAAACAGTACCATGTGGACAAACAGTCCACTCTGTGTGAGGGAACCCAGACCACTACTGGACGAACTCTGGAAAACCAAATTAGGTGACATTCATTGAACCGTTATTGTCTCTCTTCTCCTTTCTTCTTCCTTTCCCTATTCTCCCTCCTGCTTCCTCTCCCACCACCACACTTTTCTCGTTCCCCTTTCTTCTCCCCCCCTGCATCCTTTAATGTTTTGTATTTTTCCACAATTATTCCTAGCCAACACCAAATATTTGAATTTAAGTATCATACCTTAATACAGAATAAAATAGTTAGGCCCTCTACCCAACTCACATGCCCAAATCCTAACCCAGAATCTCTCAGACAGAACAAGACCTTACTTTGGAATAGTATATTTGGATACACAATTTCTTTAAATAAAGTTTATCCCTGATTGGTTTTGTTCCAAGACCTACAAAAAGAAAGACCGTATGAAGAGAAGAAGATATGTACATGGGAGGAGGAGGGGGAGACACAGACAGAGTACCATTGACATGGAATGTTAGAAATTGCCAGAGACCACCCGAAACCAGAAGAGACTTAGTCAGAGTCTTCCCAACACCTGTAGAATGAGTCAACCTCATTCTACACCTTGATCTTGGACTTCTGACCTTACAACCATGAGGTAATGGATTTAATCCTCTTAGTCTGTGGCAGTTGGTTATGTGAGCCCAGAAAAGTAATGCAATACCCAGAGTAAATGTTTTGTACTCAAGCGCAGTGATGACTGTGCTTACGTCTTGGTATTAGTCTGCCTCTTGACCTTGGAAGTATTCATAAGTGACTCACTAAGTCAGTCAAAATGGAACACCCAAAGATCACCAGCAACATCCTCATCTCCAAATAGAAGTCATTTCCTTATTCTGAGTTCTCTCTTACAGCACTGCTGACCTTCCCTGGCTATTGAAGGCTCTGTTCACCTACCTTCACTTGTTCATTCTATGGTTACTTTCTTACAGCATAGTGACTCTACAAACAATGTTTATAAATCTCATTATTCAGGACGGGGAGGTAGTTAATGGCCGTAAGACTTGCATAGAATGTGCAAGGTTCTGTGTTTTATGACCTGTACTAATTAATGAATTAACCCATTTAACAGGACACAGTCTCATTACTCCAATTATATAAAGCTATCCTCTTAGTGTGATGGAAGAACTCAAGGTACTCCAGCCCAAATCTTCAGGCAAAGTAGATATTTCTAGATCCCTATCTTACACCTTTCATCATCATCAACTAAAGAACCTCACTAAGTACTCACTAGATACACTGCAGCACACTAGATACACAGCATATGGCAGTGTCTTCCACACACGTGTCTACCTCAACTTCTGTAGGTGATTAATCATACATGTCAACATGCCCAGACCACAGAGTTCCCAGACAATTTATTCTGGGTGTGGCTGGAGGGGTGTCTACTTAATATTTACATGTAAATCAGTTGATACAGTAAAACAAACAACCCTCATCAATGAAAGCATGGGGGCTCATCCAGACAGCTGAGGGTGAGTAGAAGCAACTTAGAATGCAGAATTTAGTTACGGCAAGATGTCCTTTATCTGAGATGTTATTCTTTCCCTTTATTATTCTTTTCCTATATTCACAATTATGTTGAAGCGCATCTTGTATTGGATTTCCAGCCTTCTGTTTCGCTTAATATCACAGGATAGTCAGTCTTTGCAACTATAGAGGCCAATTCTTTAACTGTTTAGAGCAGTATATAAGAGATAAATGATTGATAAGTAGATGATAGTCATATAGACAGAAAGAGAGATGATACATACATACATAGATATATGATAGATAGATTGGATAGATAGATAGATGATAGACCAATGGTAGATAGATGATTTATGAATCATGATAGATATTTGAATTACAAATTAGCATGTGTCGATATGTGCTAGATCAGTTTTCTTGTATAATACTAAGTCCTATAATGCAATGAGAGAATTACCATTGTACTTACATTCTATAGATGAAACAACTGGACCATAGAGGATGTCCCATAACATGTTCAAGGGTTCTCTATCTGAAAAACACTGAACAAGGATGTGATTGTGGTTGAATATAATTCTATACTTTAACCCTTACATTACTATTCTTGTCTTTACCTGAACAAACCTAAGGCATGATTGCTGCTTCTTTTAAGGGTCTCCCAATGGCTTTCTGTGGCTGTAACCAACAACCAGGATAATCAAGGGAGTGGCATGAGGTTCACTTTAGCTCAGAGTTTTACAGATTTCAATAAAGGATTAATTGTTCCTGTTTCTTTGGCTGCTGATGAGGCCTCACACCATTGCAGAAGTGCTCAGGGACTTCTGTTCATGTAGGACAGGGAAAAGAATGGAAAGAAGAAAGGTAGGAATGGAGGGAGGGAGGTGAAAGGGAGGGAGGGAGGTGACAGGGAGGGAGGGAGGGAGGGAGGGAGGGAGGGAGGGAGGGAGGTGAAAGGGAGGGAGAAAAGAGGAATCAGGGAGGAACAGAGGGAGGAAGGGAGGGAAGGAACAAGGCATAGAGGATAAGAGGAGTTAGATATGAAGATGGTGTAGGGAATAGAATAGATGAGGATGAATGAAAGAAAATGAGGAGAGGGTAAAGGAGGAGGGGCGAGGAGGAGGGAGAAGACGAGGAGGAGGGTAAGCGTATGAAGAGGAACATTAGCGTAAGAAGAAAAGGCCCGGGTCCCAATATCACACACTTGTGTACTTCCTAGCCTCTGCTCATCAGGATCCATTTCTTAAAGCTTCTACCACCTACCAGTATAGTACCCAGAGGTGGTGACCAACTCTTAGGGAACATTTAAGATCCAAAGTTTCACAAGTATTACAAATCTGCCTTGTACACAAGCTCCCATTCTCAGAATGATCTTTATCTCCTTCTTTATTCTAATCTAAATGCATCTTCCAAATCTATCCCTGTGTCTCCTCCATTTATATTCCAGCTGCCACAGCCCTAATTGAGTTCCCAAACACATCGTGGTTACAAAACCACATGCAAAACTGGATTGTATGCCTAATTCTTTCCATTCTTCTTCTGCAGTTTATTAATTAGTGTTTTTGAGAAGCACACTGATTGCATCCTTTGACAGCTCAGAAGGCCTAAGTGGATCCCCACTGCCCTGCTCTGAGATGCAGTAGAAATGATAGGCTCCTGATTGTCTCCCCGCTCAGAGGGGTCAGGTCTCATGCTGCCTCGGGAGTTAAATATTTTCAGTATCACTCTCATGCGCCAAACATCCATCTTGGAAAGGTTTTTTTTTTTTTTTCAGTCTAAACCCGCATTCCGTGTGAAATGTGGGTGTAAATTGGGGCACCTGTGTTCCGAATATAATTCCCAAATACATCCTGTCTGTTGCCCTTTGCTGATCGAGGGGGAAAACTTCAAGACGGCTCTCCTCTAACCTCCCTTGCCTTCACACCGACATACCGACAAGCTGTTATTTCAGCTTTGTAGCTCCCCTTTGACAGCTACTTTACGGAAACCCATGTGCCAAGAAAGCACATAACTGGAGGTAGGAGTAGTAACTCAACCCAATCCTCATGTACCATAATCCCAACTGATTATTTAATGTCCATCTACTTCTTTAGCAAATCTTAATAGCTCATTGGTGCCAAATGTTGCCCATTATGCTACCTGACTGATCTGTCGGGGGTAAAAGGTTAGCCCCAGGGTAAGACTGTAACACAAGCGTAGACTAGGGCATCAGTGTCACCCATGGAAGATACCAGTGCATGATTCAAAGTCCCTAAGAAGAGGCAGCACAGTGTTAGGCTCCTGCAGCACACCGTATAGTCACAAGGGGAGAAAGGGCGCCTGAGTCAGCCATGCCATGTATGGGTTCTCCACGGCCAACAAGACAGTTTCACACCATGCATCTTGTATCATTATCCTGCATCATGAGAACACTTGCCTTTCCCTCTGGGGTCTCAAACACAGCAAACTGGAGGAAATTCTAAGGAACATGAATGCAAGCATTTGAGTAGAACAAAAGGGGGACCCATTGTGGGCGGAACACAGACGCGCCCACACATGTATGGTGAGCATAGATTGAGAATGCTCACTCAGGGCAAGGCAACCTTCCAGGCCAAGGCTGTTACTTGACTACACAGGTTTTGAAGACCTGCAGCTGCGGCCTGTCTTCTACCATGACTATAAGACTTGGGGCCCTTATAGTCTGAACTAGACATACACAAACCCCTTGGTTTCTAAACCACTTCCTATGTGCACTTTTTTTTCACTTTACTCATTATTTACCAAGCAGAACTTACCATAATGTTTCTCAAAGAAAGATGGTAAATAGAGTGAAAAAAAAAAAAGATGGTTATTTCTGCAGACGTATAGGAAGAACTGCAGACAAGGAAGGTGGGCTCCCAATTTGTGCTACTCTTCTTTATGTCAAGTTTTTCACAGCTATAGAAATTATTCTTCTGCACATGATGTTCTAAATCCTCTTCTTTCTCTGATGAGCAAGGGAATCCTAGAATCCTCTCTGGACCTAGACACTGAAGAAGCTTTTGTACTTTCCCAATTAAAACAATAAAGGACAGTAGTGGCCTTTTGCTGTTGCACAGTGTACATACAGATCACTTCATCTAGTGTCTGAGCTCATCCTATTCCTTATGAAAAACAGCTCACGAAGTAATGTGATAATTTATGACTGAGTAAAAATATTTAATATTACTTTATGCCAGATTTTTTTAATGCTAAGCTGAGGTTTCTGAGTTAATGACAGGCTTTAATTAGTATGATTTAAGGTTCATATAGTTTAAACTAAAATGAAGTTGAAGAATTTCATCAACTAAGTTATTTTCCTTTCTAAGAGAGAAATATGTTTTCCAGATTGTCTACCTAGCATGGACGTTGCATGCCTTTATAAAGCACCGAAACATGTTATTGGTGTGACCCTATGACCTAGCTACACAGTCCCAGGATAAGTGAATAAGAGAGGTCTTCGGGAGAGGGACTCCTTGCTTCTCTACAGAGCAATTATTTTCTTTTACTTTTAAAATAAACACTTTAATAATTCTTTGAAATTTTCATATAATGTATTTTGTGAATAGTGATCCCCAACTTTCCCCCCTTAAGCCTTCCCAGGTCCACATTCCCTACCCACTGTTCCATATCCTCTCGACTGTTTTTAATTTACTAACAACTCTTTGGCTTCGTTTGCATGCTGTCCCTGAACGTCTCATTGTGTCCTGCTGGAGGCCACATCCTCGGAAAAGACTGACCCTTCCTCCCCGGAAGTGATCAACCGTCCATAGCCCCTCTGCTCCTCTGAGGGCTCAGGAACCCTTTCCTTCCCAAATTAACTAGTTTTTTTCTCCCCGGGGGTTAAGGCAGCATGTCTTTATTCATACTCTACTAAAATCTTCTCTGGGTCACACTGCCAACCTCCAAATTTGTCAAACCTCATGAGTGTTGGGCTAAAAAATATGTCCTATCTTTGCCCTCTGGAAGTGTGGGTCTGCCTGAGCATTCAGTTACTCCAGATGAAACATCTAAGGTTGCTCTAGTGAACCCAGGTATCTGTGACCAGGAATCACTAGGTGGTTACGCCCAGCACACCTTGGAAAGATTTCACTGCGGAAAGAGCATCTAAGAATTAACTCCTCTGAGTGCTCAAATGTGAGGCACCAGAGTACGTGTGAAAGTCAGACCCCACTCTCCACTCAGCTGTGGAGAATGTCCTGTCCATTGGCTAGATCTGGGTAGGGGTTTGAAGTTTATGGCCTGTATTGTCCTTGGCTGGTGCCATAGTTTGAGTGGGACCCCTGGGCCCAAATCTGCCTATCATAATTCACTCAGAGGAAGGACAGCAGGTTACCAAGAAAAGACTTGATACCCTATGAGCATATACAGGGGGAGGAAGTCTCCCTCAGTCACAGTCATAGGGGAGGGGAGTAAGGAGAAAATTGGAGGGAGGGAAGAATGGGAGGATACAAGGGAGAGGATAACCATTGAGATGTAATATGAATAAATTAATAAAATAAAATAAAAATAATTAACTCCTTATTCCGTTCGTGCCAAGTCCCGGACCATCCCATGGAGTGGGGCCTTCTGAAGTCAACAGTTGACAAAAGGAAACAAGCCACATGATTAAGTTGGGGGTCTCAGAAGCTATTTCTTGGTAATATCCTTTTAATTCCCGGCTGGCCCCCAGCTCTGTGGAGCAGCATTTGGCTTTTGCTTCTCTGCTCAGCCTTGGTTTCCGGCAGCAGCTATGCGTGCTCTTAGTTTCAGGGTATGACTATGGAGTTTGAGACATTTTTCCCTTTCACTTAACTGCTGCCTCCCTGGTCTGCCTGAGGTTAGTGCTGAGGCAGTTTCCACAGAACATTCAGTGGCACCTCTGCCTTAAGTCAGTATTCACTGGAACAGACTCAGTGACAAGATTTTGGCTGAAGTAAAAACAAACAAACAAAAACTGGTAATCTTAGTTTACAAAATGTTGGCGATTTCATTTTGAAAATTGTTTAGTTTGCTTTGTTTTATTTTCCATATACATTAAAACACTTCGAGAGTGCCAAACCCCCATTTATCCAGCAAAGCATATTTGCCTTAAGGGTCTAGTTCTTAAACCAAGGTTAAGAAATCCGAAGTGTGAACTGATAAAATAACGTTAACTGCCTGTGTCTCCTTCAAAGCTGAAGATGAGGAGGGTGTTTCACTTTCATATTCACAGAGAAGTCCACTCACTCAGAATCTGAATAAAATTAACACCACGGACGACAAACCTTAAGTTCTTAGTGACATGAAGCACTTAATTTCTAGCAAATCATACTAGTTCAAAATATCTCAAAAATATAACCACTCTGAGACAGCACTGGGCAGTAGTAAAGGAAGTGCTTGTCCCACAGGAATAAAATATAAAAAGCAAATGAACAACAGCAACAAGCACTGTAGTAACTATGAAATCTCATCAGCCAATCTTGTTGAGGAACAAAAATCTCCATTTCGTCTCATCACGCAAGTGTTGCAATATTATGGTAAATTGCTTGTGTTTTCCACGTCTTTGTGCCTGTATGTAAGTGTGGCCTGTAGTTGTTAGAACCCCTCTACTAACCCTTCCATTCCCCCCACCACCACCCCTCCTCTTCCCACATTCATGCCTTTGCTCCTATCATCTGTTTGGTTTTTTGTTTTTTAATTTGGATACTACTTTGTCTTTTGAAACCTACTGAGTTTGTAAGTATTTGATGGATCCTAATGGGCGTCTACGTGAGCACCCAAATAAAGACACTGACCAGGCCCTTCCCCTCCATCCACCAACAGTCAATAGGTCAGCAGGGAAGCCGGGAAAGGTGAGGCTCTGTAAGCTCTTCCTTGTTCTGCGATTGACTTTTGATAGGCCTGGTCTTGTTGTATAGGCCTATGGCAGACAGCCACAGCTGCTATGAGGTCATGACTACACTGGGTGTGCCATGCCCAGAGGACAGCATTTCACAGCCTTTCTAATTGTCTCCAGGGGGTAGAAGGGATGATGTAAAGTGTCCTGTTTACTGCTGAGCTCTCAGCATCTTCAGCAGCCATGTGTGTCCGTATCCACTGCCATTCGGGCCACAGAGCAGCTTCTCTGATAAAAGCAGCACTTGTCTACCAGTATAAACGTAAGTATTTACAATGCAGCCTGGTGCTGTGACAATTAAGATTTAAAAAAAATAAAAATAAAAATAAAAACCATTAAATTCACCATAAGTGCTACAGCCACATCAACCATGGGTTTTGATCGGGTTAACAATGCTAAGTATGGGTTCCCTCTAGTAGAGAGGGTCTCAAATCCAATCACAGAGCAACTGTTTGCCTCTATAACATTTTTCTACTCATACCGAATGTTCCAAGTTCATATTTTCCATCAAAAAAGTGTGCTACAGTATCAAATCAGTGAAATAAATAACTTTTAAGACGGTGCTAGAGTATCAAATCAGTAAATAAGTAACTTCTAAGATGGCCACCCAATTTTTACATGTTTGAGAATATAGGCATAATCGTTGAGACATGCCATCTTCCAAGTAAGAAAATTAAATTATGGATGATACTGAATAATCGAGATAGGACTTAATATCACATTATTCAACATAATTCTGTTATCATGTTCTGATTGTAATAAATGATAGATAATACAAGAGGTACAACAGCCGTAACAACAGCTGCCTGGAGTGTCAGACTTTATTGGATTTGGTGTATTATTTCCTACCACTGAGCACTTGCCTGCTGCCACATTGTCAAATCCTCACAAAAGCTTGGCGTGTTAGATGCTATCATTTGCTCCGATTTGCGATAAGGATGTAAAGCACAAAGTGCTTACGTGACTCACCCACAGTCTCAGGGCTGCTTGGCCATCTAACACAGCATTTTCATGGAGAAGAAAATTCGCTAGTTTTCAGAGAAATTTAGTGCCAGGCTATTGGCTTTAAACTTTACATACACATAAGCTCACATATTCACAATGTGTGTCTCGGTGGGCTATTGTTCAAATTAATTAAACATGTATTTCTGACTCCCCTGAAGACACACTTTTTTTGTACTTGTTTGCTTTGCTGGATGTTTCTTTCAAGGGGTACAAATGACCTGATACGTGTAACAGTGAGTTAGAACAAACAAAACAGTTTCTGCGACAGCTGAGTTCCTTTGGTGTTTGAATTCTTCTGCCTACCTTTCTACCTGCACCTTCCTTATCTGCTGTACATTAAGAATTTAATACAACAAAGTGATTGTATCTGTTTTGATTCTCAAAAGAGCCCTATTTTCTCAAACTTATCAATATAAGTATAACTTATTTAGTGATGTTGGGCACATGGATTTAAGGAACTAATATGTACCTTCTAGCCAGAATTCAGTACTTAGAAACACAGATCAACATTCCCCGAGCTTAATGTATGTAACCATACTCACTAAATTTATTTATCACTGGGGGGGGGGGGGAAGCCACAAACATTTCTTTTGAAAGTCATTGCATTCATTACTTCATTATAATCTATCAGAAAATACATTGTTCCAATGAACACTAGGATGAGTTTCATTAGTAAATGAGAGCAGGGTGATTCATAGCTCAGTTTCACAAACTCCTCTCTCTTGCTACCCTGATAGCAGGTGAATTATATTCTCTGACAGAACTGAACAGAAAGATCGTTGCAATACTCAGTCCTCAAAAAAGTTCATACATGTGCACACACACACACACATGCGCACGCAACAATTTTAATGATCGGTAAGCTCACAAATAATTTATAATGCTCAGCTATTAAATAAAGCTTATACACAGAATGATGTAACTTTGATTCCTCTAAAGCAATGCCCTCCTTAAAATAAATGTTTTTATAGAAATTTTCATTTTAATGTACAATTCTTAGGGGAATTAGAATGATTAATAGAAGTTTATTTGCAGTGCTACCTACAAGCACCACTGTAAATGGCTGCATTTAGAACAATATTGTGTTTTGCTCCATCTCAGGAACCACAGGCTCTCTCCTTCACACATGAAAAACTCCGCTCTGCTTTTAATAAACCAACATCAAATAGAGTCTTAAGCCACTTTGACAACTGGACAGTAGATCTTATTTCTTTAAGTAACTATTATAACACAGAAGGTCATTGCTTTTAGCTCAGGTCTGGCTAGGCAGCCTGTGAGATGCTGTGACCAGAGGGTAATTATCCTGCAGATTTAAATTGCATGACTAGGCATTAAAGTAATTCAAACCCTTGTCACCTGAATTTTCCTCAACCCCTTGGCTAATTGAAAGGGGATTAAGTATAAGTAAAGAGAGATAAAACAGTGACTCTGGGTTTCATAAGGAGCCAAGATGCACTAGAAAACATAAAGACTCGGTCTCTGGTCTTGAGTAAGTGTAAACACAGCATAAACATTCACCCTGTACCAGGAGCAACAGTCTGCCTCCAGGAGAAACACAAGTAAATATGGGTGTGGACAACAATATATTTCAGGATAATCTTGTCCCAGCCTGTCTGTTCACTTGCTGAATATCCTATAGATGTGCTTGATAGCTCTCATGTAAATAATGCGTTACAATGTACGGGAGAAATAATGAGATTCCATTCCTTATTTATAAGAACTGCGTTCCCCAAATTATAGCCGTTCTTGCTTCCACGTGTTGCTCTTCCATCTTTTAATTGTGACTCTAAAGGAAGAACCAGAGCAGGCGTGGGCAAGTTGCAGCTTGGTGAGAAAGCTTGTGGAAGGAGGAGATGGGACATTAATGAAAGGTGAAGACAGCTGACATTAGTCTATCAACTCCGCCCTTTATAATCTTACAATTCATAGTACATATATTGATTTGCATGGAAAACATGTTAAAACCAACATCTAGGTGACAGATATGAAGAAGATATAGTCTGTTCTGCCACAGTTCTGACAATACAGAATTTTAGAACTAAAAGACATGTTATTGCCCAATCATTCAGTAGATGCACGAATTAAGTCCACTCATTCTTCACCAAAGTTCTATACAGTAGCATGGAGATAGAATTAATAGTGGTCCATTCTTTGACAAATATTGCACCTAAGCTACATTTCCTCTACTTAATATTATGGGGTAGGGTTCTTTTTATTCAGATGTAATCATATTTCATTCTTCATAACCTCAGTGACCCAGGTAATCATGTGCCTGAAATACAGACTAGCCTATGTGGCTACCCTCCTGTCATCAGCATCCAGACTGAAATCATCAAGCTCCCCACCAGCCTCCACCCTCATGTTATGTTAGTGACATACAATGTTAGTGAGATTCTAACATAAGGGACATTGGGGTGTCTACCAATACCAGGGTGGCCAAGTACCAGGAAAAGAAACAGTTTAGTCTGAAAAGAGAATCATACACATGAATACTATGTGTACTCATCTACCCAGTTCACTTCTGTAGCCTGGGACGCTTGTCATCGCAGACCGCAATTTCCCTTCACAAGGGATATATGTATAAACATAAGTCTTAAAGCCTAGATTTTTCTCTAGCCTCTGAATACATTCTAGTTAGAGGATTTTGGTTGGCTCCACCATTTTGAGCCTTCATACTATCAGCTTGGCCTTACCAATAACGAGTGGTGTTTTGCCTCCTGATACAAAGGCTCTTTAAATATGAATAGTAATAGATTTCTTTGTAGTGGTCCTGGGTGTATGTTAGACTGATCAAGTACATAGCCTGATACACGTCACTCTTATCCATGAATGCTAAAAACAAAAGTATTTAGGTCTTTGTCTATAGCTGAGAAATCCAGCTCAATACTACGGTTCTTAGCTTTGGTCACTTACATTTGTCTGCTAAAAACCTCACTACAATTTAACATGTCATTGTTTGTTATCACTGACAAATAAAAATTATGTAGAGAATAGGAGAAAAAATTTAAACAGAATTCATCCTAGTTTTGAAAAATCCTCCCATATTCAGTCTGTTTAGCTGGGCTCTGTGCTTGGAGACTATGCTCAAATTATTAACTGCTGCCTTTGAAATTATATTTAATTTAATTAAAACTCTTGCTGATACCCTACTGTGTGTACACCTTCTGCATAATAGAAATGAAGAATTCAAATGGCATAGCACTTCTCTGTAAGAGGGAGAACCAGCCACACGAGATTTGGTTTCTGTGCATGGGCTAACAGATGCCAGGAATACAACTTATTTTTAGAATAATTTTAGGCTCACGAAAAAAAAACAGTTGAGTGCATTTTCATAAAGTCCTCTGGTTTCCATGGCAAATGGGGGCCATTATTTCTTCTGAAACGGAAGGCTTTTACTTACACTTCCCAATTGCTTTTCATATTGTGCCAAAAACTCAAGTTGGTCCAGAAACAAGTACACTAGTGGCTTATTGTTAAAAGCAGCTCTTAAGCGAAAATGTGTAGTGGGTCAAAGTGACCTTCCACTAGAGCCCAAGGGCAACACACGTCAGTCAAATGACAGGCATGCATCTCCTCGGTTGCACCAAGAAGGAAATAGAGGCTTTTTAATGAGCCTGAGCACTTCATCACGATGAGATACAAACCAACACATTTAGATGTTATTCACTGAAATGTCGATGTTTCTTAACTTATGAGATTCAGGCTCTATCTCCAAAGCCCCCTTTATATAAATCCATCCAATGACTAACGCTCATTGCTCACACCAAAGCATCACAAGAGAAAAACTTCACGATTGGGTGGGCTCTGTTTAATTTCATGATGAGTAATGATGTATCTTCCTTAGAGAATCACATGATTTTAAATACTGAATGCTAAATGGGCTTTGGAAGTACAGCTAATTAGACTAATAAATATCAAGGTGATACTTACACTGTTTACAGTTTCTTTGCTTATAATAATTATACAACTCCAAGGAGGAAATAACTTACAAATAAAAACCCCTAGATAGCTATAGGAATAGATTATTTTTCTCCTTTCAGCAACATAGAATTTTGTCTTTGTTTTTAATCTCTATAAGTAAGAATTTTGATCCTATGTTTTTGTACAAATCACTTTTTTTAACCTAATAGTATTTATTAGTTATCTATTTGGCTGCCTATTTTATATGTATTGACTGCAGTCTCTCCCTGTAAAAACATAAAGCAACTAATAAACTAATAATTTATATATAACCAATATATTAGTGCTCATGGAAAACTCCTTAAAATTAAATCTTTCAATATGCGCACAAGCATAGCTCAGAAAACATTGGGGGACTCTTCTGTCTGTGGGTCACTAACCAGCAGGACACAGGCCACAACACACAAAGGGCTGTGTGTCATTCATCTGCTTTCTTTCCTTATTCGATGACCTTGGCTTTCAGGTCAACTTGCTGACTTCCTTTCACAAGCCAATCTCCAACCTATTATAATGAATTCTGTTTATTCTCTCGGAGTCTCTAGTCATGGCTTGAGAGATGGCTCAGTGGATAAAACGCTTGTGAGAGAAGAGTGAGAACCAGAGTTCTGATCTTCAGAACCCACATAAAAGCTGAGAAAGCCGTAGGCCACCTACAACCCCGTCACTTAAGAGGCAGAGATGAGCTCTCCGGGGCAAACCGGCTAGCTAGAGGAGCTCCAGTTGACAAGTTCCAGAACTCAGTGAGAGCTGTTGCCTCAACAAATAAAGTGAAGAGACACCATGAGAGACTGCTAAGTTTCAGTCCCACATGCATAAGCACATGCACGCACATGTACCCATTCACATGTAAACATGAACACACACATGCATGCAAAAGAAGAAGAATCCTTGGGTGCTACCTACCCTGACACCTGACTTTGTCTCTGCAATTTATTTAGTATTATGTGTTATGCAAGTAGAACTGCTTTGTATGTAGTTTAAGCAACAGTCAATTCACTGTGTATGTGCTAAAATATCCAGTGCTGTGTGCTACAGGGTGAACATACACCATAGGGAAGTAAAGTTTGTCTCACAGTGTGATTCCGTGTAACATGTGGCCTTGTATAAGGCAAGTCAATGCTCAGCTGTTTACAATTTTATATAGTCAAAGCATTTAGAAGTGATCTAAACTCATCAGCATAAATTGATAGTCTTTTTATTATGATTCCTAATAATTTGCTTCTTCTGTCCTGTGTTAATCCTCTCTTCCCACGAGCACTGGGTAAACATACATACTTGTAACCAGTCCTGGTTTGGTTTTATTTTGATTTTAGTCCTCAGCTCTTTTTGTCTTTTGTTTTATGGGTTCATCCTGCATTTACTTTAAAGCCCTTGCCTTTCTCCTACTCCAGAGAGGGAAGAATAAGATTAGTGGGGTGGGGATGGGGGTGGGGATGGGGGTGGGGTGCGGGTGGTTGGACTCTCTCTAACCCTCCAGCTGTTCAGAACTGTTGAGAAGATGGGGAGGAAAAGAAACTAGTTCACAGCCTCACACTCTGGCTTCCGTCCTCTGCTTCTGCTTCTCTGACACTCACAGCCAGTGATGTCTGTGTGGCATGTGGCACCCTGTGGGCTCTGGCCTGGAGCTCAGTTGTGATTTCTGTAGGAAGTCTTCCAGTCCCTCTCGCAGGGACGTTTTTCTGGAAATGAGAGACCAGGTTCTTGTGATCTACTTCTGCCTTCTTTAGTCTCTGACACAGGTGAGCTCATCAGACGCTCTTTTCTAGATTTGGAAGGTTAGATTTTATGAATCAATTGCAAGCATGCCTCCTTCCTGTGGCTTCCACCATTCCCCTTGGCAATGAGAACTGTGGAATCTTGGGGTTCTAGCTGCTCCAAGCAGTCCTCTCCTTTGACCATGTTGACCTTCCTCTGACCTGGATAGCATCACAGGCTCACTGGGTACCTGACTGACTCAGAAGAGAAACATTTTTCCCATTCTTGTTTGCTTCTTGGACAAAATAGTGTAACTCCTACAGATATGCCTGGTGACCCCGGGGACTTCCTTGACCCATTTCAGGACAGGAGGTGGAAAGAAGCCATCTATGTGAACATCTCAGCAACCCAACACTGTCCGTCTTTCACTCATCTACCTCTGCTGCCAGGGAGACCACAATGACTACCAGTG
The DNA here is from genome assembly GCF_903995435.1 of Acomys russatus. Classification (NCBI taxonomy): domain Eukaryota; kingdom Metazoa; phylum Chordata; class Mammalia; order Rodentia; family Muridae; genus Acomys; species Acomys russatus. The sequence goes on from NC_067163.1 coordinate 2,434,869, forward strand.
GGACAGTGACAGAGACAGTGAAACTGGAAAGCTTCAGACTTTTACTTTACCCAAGTCAGTGTCTCTTAGAAAAGAAAGAATGAATATGTAGCAATTTTTTATTTCAACTTCAGTTCTTAGCTAACTTTGAGGATTTCAGGAGAAATAATTCTATAGACTACTCTGTCCCATATGCTACCATTTCTCCACCAGAGTGACTCAGTCAAAACACTCATTTCCTCAAAGAGCTAGTTCTTCAATATTCTCAGAAAAAAGAGTATTTTTAACAGGGAACATTCATATAAAAATGTGTGTGTGTGTGTGTGTGTGTGTGTGTGTGTGTTGCAATTAGTATGTCAAAGGAAGTTATTTAAAAATGAGGGGACATCCTGCTGTCCACATACTTTAGTTTGAACTAGTAAACTATCCTAAATACTTTAGACTGCTGGTTAACATAGAAGGAACTTGTTTTTGAAATTCTAGAAGTTTGGAATAACCAAGATAAGAGATTGTTGAGTCAGTTCTACATATGACTAAACTGAAGATTGGCACATGGTTATCTTTCGTCTCCCTGTACCCTCCTGCAGCGGAAAAACAGACTCTTGTCTTCTTACAAAGACACCAGTCTTGCCACATGCCTCCAGTTCCATGAGTGACTTAAGTCCTAACAACCAAGAGCCCTGTCCCTACCGTATCAGGGATTTTGACTTCAACATAAGAACAGTCATGGTTACTAAGTACAATACAGCACCGTCATACTCCCCTCATCTTTGTGTGACTAATGCTTCCCTTCCTTGCTGTTCATCTATGTCCCTATGAAAACCTCATCAAAAAATATTTAGAGGATAAAAAAAAACCAGCATTATGATTAAACGTGCATCATTCCTCCAGTGAAATGCTTATGTAGCTAACAACTTTCTCCCTTCCTAACATACACATAAGTATATTAATTTCCATTGGCTAGCCAAAGTACTGCCTGGCTTATGATGCTGAGTCCATAAGTGTCCAGTTAGGAGGGGCATGATGTCAGTAAGCAAAGTGTCTAGATACAAGAAATAAGGCAGGGAGGATAAAGAGTGATAAACCACAGTCCCCAGTAGAAGTTCTGCCAATAGCCACAGTGCTTGCCAGGAAAATCGATGGTCTAGTTGGATAGGACATGCCAAATTCCTATTAGGATGGAAGTTAAGAGAACACACAGTCCTAGAGTGCAAAGAGACAGGGGTAATAAAAAATGTCTTTTGAAACAGTAGTAAACTCCATGCTTTAAACAAGATCATTTATTTATTTGAGGTGTTCGTGAAGACAGATAGAAATTCTAGGAAAGGTCAGAATTTCTACACAACCATCGTCAAAATCAAAGCAAAAGGTCATGAAAAGGCTCAGCTTAGGCCATGTACAGAGACGGGGAGAAATGGGCGGGGTTGGAGCAACCAGGGAGGTGAGGGGGACATATGATTAGCACAAGGCTCTAAAGGTAAAACAGACAAATCTGCTCCTAGGGCTCCCTAAAGGATGCCAGCGAGGGGCTCAGGAGGATGCCTGTGGAGGAGACTCAGCGTTAAAGGACGGCTGAGTCTTTAAAAAGTATTAAATCATCCTTCATTCCCCTTCAACTTAACACTTCACCATTGATAGCACCTATTTCTAAATTTAAAGACTAATGTTTAAAATCCTAATGCTCTTTCTAAAATATAGAATAAATAAGCTTAGGAAAATGATAAAAGGCAGAGCTTGCATGTATCTCATGGGTAAAGCATTTACTGGGCGTGCTGAAACCAGAGTTCTGAGAGGTCCATGCTCAGCATGGGATGTTCAACCCTCTTAGGTGACGATGCTTTTGTTTGGATGAAGGAAAGTTCAGAGCACTCATTTGAAATCCAGACTTTAATAATTCCTTGTTATTTAATGCCTTGAGATACAAGGAAAGTTTGGCAAAAACAAAAAACAAACAAACAAACCACAAGGTATTTTGAGCACTTCAGAGAAAAAAAAAATTTTTAAAGGTATCATTATGTCTACGCATCATGGCAAAAAAGAAAAAAAGAAGTGATTGGCAACATCATAATATAGCCCAAGTGCCACTGAGAAAATCAGACGTGGATGTGTAAATGCTCGAGATATTCAATGATTCTGTTTACTTAATGAGAAATATTAAAATCAACTGAGTAATTTGCATTAGCTTCAAGACAACATTGAACGTAATGACAAGCAAATTGCAAACTTAACATGGCTGCCCTCTGCTTATCTCTGCCTTCTAGTTCGGTTGCACAGTCTTACGTCATAATAAAAAAAAAAGTCCAATTAATACAGTTGACATAGAAAAACATAAGCATTCCCACTTATTCTCATTTAATAAGAACTTTCCACTAGTTCCTAACAAATCAATACTTGTCTTCAGCCTTTGTAAGAAAACCTTCACACTGAGATCTTTTTGACTCCTTGGAATCAGTGAGCAAAAGCCACAGTGGGAGGGAACTTCCTTTAAGTCTTATCTGGCACAACAAATCTTTTATAGGTATCTGATTCACCAACAAATTATACTCCTGTTTACCCAGATAGGGAGACACATAAGCACATGTTTTGCTAACACTCAACGCTCTAAAGAAAATGATATGGTATATATGCATTTTTATTTGTCTAAACTACACCAGAACTCTTTTTATAAAATCAGCAATAAAACTTCAAAGGATGCTCCTAACCATTTGAATGGCAAATGACTAATCAGCTATTGTGCCTGGACAAGCTCGAATGGCCTCTTTTTCATAAGCAGGCCGCAGTGTTATGTTGCACTGCTTCTAAAGGAAACAAAAATTCATTTTTGTAAGAACAGAAACAGTATACCAGTTATCTTTAAAATCAAAGGAAACACATGTAGTAACAAAAAGAAACAGTGTCCAAGTAAAGCAATGTATGTTTCTACATTTTGTTGTTTTGGTTGCTTCTTGTTGTGTTAACCCATGCCGACCTAGAACTCACTTGTCATACAAGCTTAACTGAACCCCTGATTCTTCCGACATAAACTCTCAAGAGCTGGGATTATAGTTACCCACCACCATGCTCAGCCAAAATATTAGTTACTAATTATTACATATGGAAGAAAATCTGTTTTTCCTGACTGAATACCTGAGCTTCTTCTCTATGACACTGAGACCAGCATTCTCATACATTAATTTACTCAAATAAATAAAATCATCCATGCTTGCAAAAGTTAAAATGGATAAAGATTGAGAATCTCTGCTCAGTCCCTGTCTAGCTTGGCTTCTCTAGATATTTAATTGATTTCTCATGCCTTAGCCAAGTTTCCAATATGAATAAAGCAAATAATGCCTATCATACAAGGATTTGAAAAACCTTTAATGAAAAGGATGTTTGATAACACCAAGCAGAGCTCCCAATGTCTGATGCATTGAAGTTACTTTTTTTTCAAGACAGGGTTTCCCTGTGTAGCCTTGGGTATCCTGGACTCACTGTGTAGACCAGGCTGGCCTTGAACTCACATAGATCTGCATGTCTCAGCCTCCCGGAGTGCTGGGATAACAGGTGTGAGCCACTGCACCCAGCTGCTAATTATTGCTTTAAATAAATTTAAATGTGAGTTTTAACATGTATATTTACATAGTACTAGTAGCTTTAGCTTTGTTTGAGTTCTTTGTAAAGCCCAAGACATAAGGTAGGAACTGGAGTACTCTAGAAGAAAGAACACTTGGCATGTTCAATAATAGTAACAAAACAAAAAGGAATGATGGATCTGAGAGTCATAGGACTCTCCGGGGCTACAGGTCAGTGTCCTAGGTAAGTTATACGCCTAAGCTGGGAGTGGCAAACAGAAGTAGACTGAAACCAGAATCAACGAGAAAATCTAAAGTGTTCCCAGGAAGCACTGGGACACAATCGTGTGTTGACAGTTTGAGTACGTAAATGTGCATGTCTAGATGCTTGGAGATAATGTGACTTGAATCTGCGTGATGACAGAACGCATTTCAAAGGGAATTACACTTATTATTTCCTTCCTAGTCTCCTAGATGAAGCCACATTCTCTCGGCCCATTAGTCCCTAGACAGAGTTAACTGCATTTTTTTGTTGTCAAACACAAGATTTTTTTTCAGTACTTAAAAAAATTAGAAAGTTCTAAAAGGTAGAATGTTTAGTATAATTTCAAATTACACAGTGTTTTAAATAAATTTTTCCGTTTTCCATCACTTTATTAATTTAGTATGCTTTAAGGATCTGAGTTACACTGAATTACGTAGAGGAAATTACTTTCTTGTTCACATGCAACTTAAGATTGTCGCTACCAAGAAGAGACATGATACCCTATGAGCATATACAGGGGGAGGAAGTCCCCCTCAGTCACAGTCATAGGGGAGAGGAGTAGGGGGAAAATTGGAGGGAGGGAGGAATGGGAGGATACAAGGGGTGGGATAACAATTGAGATGTAATATGAATAAATTAATAAAAAATATTTTTAAAAGATTGTCGCTAAAATATTGGCTTTCATGTTCTCTGTGGCAGTGGGCAAAGAACAACTCGGCATTCCTTGCTCTGGGATCCATGTGCTGGTCTGGTCTCAGTCGTTTGCACGTGCACACACTAAAGCAGATACTAAACTAAACTCCCACAGCTGTGTGACACTCTCTGGCCAATACTGTAAAAGAATGTCATAACACGTTTCAAGCTTCTTCCTGGGGCTCTTCAATGTGTCTAAAATTAGGGAAATCAAAACTCATTTCTGAGCAGCAACCAGAGTCAATGGCCACAGCTGGCAACTAAAGGGAGAGAGATACGTCCCGCAGCACGAGATACATCCCGCAGCACCATGGGATGGGATGCGAGCAAACACTGCCCACCCAGGATGCTCTAGGGGAGGTCACCTATATGCTAGTCAGCTCTACAGGTGTGTGGTCAGATTTTAAAAGCAAGCTGTCAGAAGCTGCACAGAAAAGATCTGGCTTATTCCTGCCTTCCCCCCTTCCCCTTCATACCTCACAAGAATCTCAGAGTCATTGTGCAGAGAAAATTTCATAATTAATGACAATATGTGACGGAGACTGATTTACATTCAGAAGTTTAGATGTGCCAAGATAGGAAAGATGTCTTCTTCAAGGCTGTCAAATGCAAATAGCCAAAAACACTAAGAATGTAACGTTTATATAATTCCTGATTTTGTCACGGTTCTTCTTGCCATAGGCAATCTATTGTATATATGTGTAATAATATAAATGTATATGTACAAAAATAAAATAATTTAAAATTTTTTTCATAATTTTATGGGAGATTTTTACACGTTGCTTTACTCATTTGTACCCTGCAATGTTGAGAGCTAATTTCATCTTGCTGTAACAGATTTCCTGTTGGATTATCTTGTTAATGTAGCTCTATGGAACAACCAAGAGCTTCTTTTGTCCTAAATATCTGAACAGTAGAGGATTCTGACACACTTCTAAATGGCTGGTACCCATTTGGCAATATCCTTCTGAACAAAGAGGCAGTATGTTTGCAAAGACATTGCAGCTTACAAACCTGTTTTTCCATGAATGTAAATGTTGTCCACTTACTTTGGAGATAAGTTTTAGGCTTGTACATTTGTCAGGAAATTTTCTAGGCCACTAACCACACACATGACAAAATAAACGTGCTTTAGAGTTTTTTATAAAAATACTGTAAAATGCTGCAGTTCCAGAAATTTAAAAAAAAAAAAAAAAAAGGACACATAGCTGTACTCACCTCATAAAAGGAAATTATGCCTTCCATAGAAGCAGTCATAAGGTGCCCCTGGTCCAGCGGGGGTTGACACTGCATGGCTCCTGCTGTGCGGCTGGGCTTGTCCAGGGAGAAGACCTTGTGTTCCAAAGTAAACTGAGAATCAGAGAATCTAAAGTGCCAGAGGTGACTTTTGAATCCCGTGGGGAGCCGCATTTCAGGTCTCCAGTTCTTCATCTGCAAAGCAGGGAGAGGAAAGCATCTTTGACCTGCTTCAGCACTCCATAAAGAAAAAAAGCCAAAGAACCTGATGGAAAGATACAGTACAGATCACTAGCAACTGTTCACAGTAAACATTTAGGGATCACTCTTCCATGCTTGGGAATGCCAGACACTCACTAGTCCGGCCATGTTTTATAGTCTGTGTGACCACGCACAGACTGTTAGACAAGTCTCTTCGTCAGGACATTCTTGCCCAGAAGACATTTGTCAATTTCAGCGGGAAGATGAATGCTGCAACATTTTCTAGAAGCTGTCGGCAATAGGCAAACTGCACATTTATAGTTTTCATACTTACTGTCCGCTAAAGAAAAAAGAAGGACAAGTGGTATTTGTGCAGCTAAATATGGGAGGTATATGGATGGTATAAGAGAGAAAAGCTCACCACATAGTCAATGTCCTTTGAGGCACTAAATAAACACAAGCCATCGCTATCCCCAAATACTTCATTTATGCTTTATATTCAAAAATGAGGCACACTTGTTGGCATACATTTACAAATTATTTTTATTTTGGCTTCCTTAGATCTCTTTCTCCCTACTCCATTCCAACCCCTTACAACACCTGACAGCAGGTAGGAAAGAAAGATATTAGTGGCAAAAGGGGCACAGTTCTCCTTAGCTGCTTCTTGCTGTTTAGGGTTGTCAGTTCATTGCGGCAAGTCCAGTCCTAGGTTCAGAATATCTCCTCCTCCTCCTCCTTACACTGCATCAACAGCAACCAGGGGCAGCAGCGGGGAAGCACCAGTAGCCTCCTTCCTTCTCAGAGAGCCCAGTCTCTCTTTGGGTGTGGCTTTTATCCCACTAAAGAAGACCACGCCTCCTCACAAGGCACTTCACTGCTGACTAACATCACATGTCCTATCAGGAAGCAAATATCAGCTGTGAACAAACTGGAGCAGACCCCCGTATCCCACACCTGGGATTAAAACAAAAATATGTTTACGTATAACCCAAAACTTCCAAAACACATGGTAAATCCTCCACTCTGGATACGCTAGCTACAAGTGATGATAGATCATCTCTGGTACTTGCTAGTGCTGTCTGTCCTGCCCTTGTAATCTTTTCTAGAATTTAGGTAAGCCCTATGGCTGTTCAGCAGACTAAGGTTGATCTCAACTGTTTTGTAGGTAGTTTAGGCAATTCCTTCCATGAGAACAACTGTAGGGGTGAACCCACATCACCATGATCAGATCTGAGAGAGAGATGGAGGGAGAAAAGAAGGGAGGAGCAAGAGATGAAAGCGCCATTCTAGATTTACACATTGTGGTCCTTCTACTCTCTTGACACCCAACTCTGTCCTGATCGTCAATTTATGCCATTTTTTATTTCTTTGCTTTCAGCTCTGTGTGTTGAGCTGATCAAGAAGCTATGATCTATGAAAATGCAAAGTTTATATATGAGATTTTGTG